>NC_090750.1:7570915-7578415 GCF_036898095.1 Palaemon carinicauda
GTTTTTAACATTTTTGGCTGAACAGAATTTTTCAAATATTGTGATTATAACTTTTTTGTGAATAAAATGAGAAATTGTATATAAAACGTGACATTTTTTCGGAAGATCCGATACTTTACATGTTACCTTTGTCAGACGATATACAGTTCGGTCAAGCAAATTACAGCATGTAGTTAAAATGATTTATGGCTTAAGCTACCCATCAGATAAGCCCAAACGTCCAGTCTACCAAAGGAGGTCTAATACCTGGAAATGATACTGGTAACTTTTCCTAACAAATCTGTGAAGCCAATTGGACAGCGGAAACACCTGCCGTGTAGGACAGAAAGGACCTTTTTCCCATAAGGAAATTAAAGTTCTCTATTAACAAAGAGATATATTTACAAAATATTTCATTGACACAGCATACAGAAAATAGAATACAAATTCATTCAAGGAACGAAGATATGAGAGAAATAGTCCACTATGGTTTGGGAGGACAGAATCTTATCCTATTGAACTGCTAAGAAACAGCAATTATTAGATTAATAAAAATGTGTAGATGCACTCGTAAACGAGACTTGAACTAGTGGCCACTGAAAGGAATCTGTCAGTTCCTGTGGCACTAAAGCAGAGGAGGACATAAGCTTATCCTACGAAAATCTATTAATCCTGCAAGCAATGTAACCAATGGATTCATGATTTTGCTGAGTGTTTGAGAGCATCTACATGCAAAACACGAAATAGGCAGCTTTGATTAATAAAATGAGAGCTTATGTCCTTCTGTAACCATTATTCTATCTGAACTGAGCTACCAGTTCGTTCGTTCGTAGTGACAGCTCCATTTTATGAAATTGACACCGTGACCTACCGTGCTTTGGTAGGCCACGCCGCAGGCGAGTGAGCTTTATGTCCTGCACGTGGGTCGTCTTCACAAGCCTGGGAAAAGGGCACCTCCATGTATAGAAAAATCCTTTTTTTTTTTCTTTTTTCTGTTACAGAGAACAATAGTCAGTAGTGAGATTATAGGGGATCGAGTGTGCGGATTAGGATTTATACGGCCAGTTTGATGAGATACCTCCTTGATACTGTATTCCCTCACTGGGATATGGAACTTGATTAAAAAGAGAACTACTTTAAGATTAAGAGAAGTGTCGTTTAACTTGTGACCGGGTTATTCATTATCTCTGCACGTGCACATTCATGTTAATTCGAGTACTCATTTCATTCCTGGTTCAAAAAAAAAAAAAAAATAATAAAATAAATAACCCCCTCCATGACTAACGAGAAATTTTTAGACATTCATGTTGTTAATTTTGTATTTTCACATCTTCTCAAGTCGTATCCAGGTAAAATTTCTGGAATATGACACTGAGAACTAAGAAAAAAAATCCAAGCATTATTATTTTCTCCTAAGCAATTCATGTTTACTTTTCTGTCAAACAAGCGGAAGTTTAGTAAGGCATGAGCTTACAGAAATATGAGATAATCTAAAAGATAGAGTGTAATATTAGACTATTCAACAAAAATAATAAATATTCTTAGTTTAGAAATAAAGATAATTTGTCGTTATAATTTTCCTTTACTTTAGAAGAGCTAGGAAAAATATAGCCCTGCCTACTTGGAAAAGACACATCTCTTCAAATAATATAAAGTAACCTTGAACCCATATCAGATTTGAAATAAGATCCGCATTAAGAGCCTTCCCTGATGAAACTCTCCAACGTTCAATTTCTCTGGAGGCAGAATTAGTGGAAACAGCTGGAAAGGACACCAGGTGGGAATTTTAAATCACAGCCGCAGGTGTATTTTAGAAGGGACTTCTTGTATATTGAAAATGACGGCGGATGGAAATAGTTGCTGCTATCATAATCCAATCATCCCACCATAAGGTTAAATTTCGAGCACATTTTGCTATATATATTTATTTAAATTGCTCTAACAGGCTTAATTTTTGTCCTAGCGAGGTCAGGTTGGTCTCATTCTTTTGGAAAATGCCTGGGGTTTCTTATGAAATTATCAAGAATATATGAAAACATGTAATTAACATTGTGCAAGAACATACCGGTACGTCCTTTTGGGGTGAAAGGGTTAAACCAGGGTTAAACAGCGTACAGTTAACAATGAGGAGAGAGAGAGAGAGAGAGAGAGAGAGAGAGAGAGAGAGAGAGAGAGAGAGAGAGAGAGAGATGAGAGAGAGAGAGAGAGAGAGAAAGTCATTCACAATTTCATAGATATCCCCAGATTTAACATTTATTTGGTAAAGTATGGAGAGCTTGTATAAGCAAGATACGTTATTATTTGGTTTTGGAGATAGGGGAGAATAGATTGAAAAACCTTTTGCTGAGTAGGTATATTGAACTTGTTAGCGATAAGGCAAATGAAAACCTTGACCCGTTATCCCATGAAATGGTATCATCTGAACGTGATGGAAATGGACCTGATAAATATTTCAGTGACAGGGAACTGGCCTTAGAAATATGTATGACAAACATCTTTTTTAGAGACCTTTAATTTGATGTGTATCTTAAGAATGACGAAATGTTCCTTGAGGAAACAGAATTTGCCAAATTTCAGAAATCCATTGACACCACAGGATCTGTTATCGAGGAATAGTCCTTAAGATATATCGGTGGATATGTAGTGAAAAAAAGTTTTTGTTTAAATATCCAAATTTAGTGTATATTGTTGATAGTAAGACATCAGCGACATCAGCGACATGGGTCCATTATATAAGCGAAGGAGAACTCTATGCACCATCCGACGATTTTTTTTAACTAAAAATTTGTAGAGAACTTTTTTGAGCAATGCATGGGTATAGGCTTAAACCAGGAACAGAATGCATAAAAACAATGGCTGCTGAAATGAAATCTGCTGACACTGGTGTTCCTGACGAGGTTGTGGAATTTTTTACCAAAATATCAGTGTTTTTTAGAATGCAGCACCTCAACAACATTATCGACATAAGAAAAAAGAAACAGAGGACTTGCAGGGGTACAGTAAGAAAAACCATGAAAACAACAACTCAATTTTTCCTCCTGGGGTGCACACCTGGCTCGCTGAGAAACAAACTCATGCTTATCTGAATTCCATCACTATTAAACTGTCATCTTTGTTCTATTAATCTGCTAGGATTAAAATGAGAATCCTTAACTCGTTGTGTAGGATTTAATACCAAGGACAACTTTCTCTACGTTAATCTATACCTCTTTGGTTAAGGATAATTGGCAGTCAATACATGACAGTATTTGTTCCATTTTAAGATACATCTGTACCCTATCACTGTTTAGAAGCATCAGAATATTATTAAACTTTGATGTATGGTCTGCCCTAAGGATAATCTGTACTTTAATAAAGAAATAGAAATAAAATATTAAGGAGTATTTTTATTTTGGAAAGGTATCCTTGCATCGTGTTACTACGTATACCTGTCAGTCAACGCCGTCGAAGGGAGACTGACTACACGAGGTGTGACGTCCATGCGCAGACGGAACGTATTTCGCTAGCTGATGAGCCGACCTCTCCCATTAAAGGACCTTGGGGACAACGTTAAAGGCATGTGGGTTTTATATCAAGCCCCTTAGCTGTCTCTATAAACTTAGAGAGTCAAAGTCAAAGTCAAAGTCAAAAACCTTTATTCCATTATAAAATGGTTATTCTGTTACATAACAATATACATTATTTACATAAAATTCACAATAATTGGATTGTAAAAATTTAGGATATATATACATTCAAGTAAAAATTTAAAACATATTGCTTAAGTTTCTTTTTGAGTAAATCAGAACTAACATTTATACATTTTCTTATTTCCAGAGGTAGTTTATTCCAGCAAGCTAGGCCCCTTATTGCCATTGAGCGTGAACCCAAATCAGTTCGATAGCTGTCTACAAATAGATTTTCATTCTGTCTGGTTAATGCATTCCTACAATTACCAACTGTAGGAAATGTGTATAGCCAGTTGGGATATTTCTTTTCTCAAACTTTTAAAAAACAAAAACACAAACATCATACATACACTTTTCTTTTAATTTTATCCACTTTAATTGCTGCAGGGTTGGGGTGATGTGATCGTGTTTTTTCACCCCAATAACGGCTACTCTACCAGCAAAATTTTGGATTGTGAGAGAGAGAGAGAGAGAGAGAGAGATCGAGAGAGCTAGAGAGAGAGAGAGAGAGAGAGAGAGGACAAAAATACCTATTTATCTATGTAACAAATTGTCCAATTAAAATGTGCAGTTGTAAAGAATCTTCCTCCAATTCTGGTATTGCCTTCAATAATTCTAAGAGAAAAAAAAAAAGAATCAGAGTAGAACCCATCTAGAAGAGGCGTTGTTGTTGTAGATTTCTGTCACATCCCTCAAGACTGAGGCTAAACACCATCCTAAATTTGTTGTTGGTATGAGTAAAGAAACCAATTTTAATATAAAGAATTTTTTTTCCTTTTTTTCTTTTTGTATTTCATAGCTATTTTTAAGTCATTCGTTATGGACTCTGTGATAAAGAAAGACGTCTTCTAGATAGATTTTAATATGGGACACTATACAGAAAACATTATTTAATTTCATTTGAAGACAACAAAAAAATTAGGGAATGAAGGCTGAATCGTCTTTATTTTTGTAGAAATATTAACTTTGTATTACAATCAAGAAATTTATTCTTCAGGGAAGAATATATTAGAATTCAAGATTTTTGAGTCTCTTTTATTTAGAGAGGATAACTTTGAATAAGATTGTGCAATAATGAAATAGCTATGAAAGATAGACTAAGTTAGGCTATAAATGAATAAATTTTATAGTTACTCATAAAAAATGTAAATACATAGTTTTAGAATGGACGGATAAATTAAAAAAAAATAAAGCCTTACTGACAGAGGAATATAGAAATCGTTACATACCATAATGCTTCTCCCAATGGCATAAAACGAACGAATTGACAGATAATTAAAAAATATATACATTATCATTTTCCTCATCAAAGACCTTCTTAGTATCCATCAAGAGATAAAACCCCAAATGGCCAGACGTCCCCGAAGTATGTTGATTATTATTTACCTCTTCTAAGGACTCCAGTGGGTGATTCAAATGATGGAATCTGAGGGAACGGAAGTCCTGGAAGGATAATCCACAAGTGGCACACCGGAGAGTCTTATGGATAGTCTGGTGGAGTTGAAGAGCTGGAAGGGAAGGGAAGGGAAGGTCTTGAAGCAGGTCAGGCAGGAGTAATAGTGCTCTTGGAAATGCACAGATCTGTGGATGTTGAGTCTCTGTCTCGGCCCAAATCTTCTCCCACAATTCTTGCAAGGGAAAAGGAATCACTGAGGCTTCAGAAGCCGAGTCTTGGTCATCAAAGGGTGTCTTGGTCCTTCGGCTGTTGGGGGGACTGTAGAGGAGATTCACTCCCGTTCCTGGTGGAGACAAACTGAGGATAAGATTCTCTCCTACTCAATCTGGATGAGGGCTTTGAAGGAGATACGCTCCTCCTGTTGTTGGAGAAGGACCGGCTAGGCGGTCTGACTCTCCTTCCGCTGGAGAGCGGTTTCAAGGCGGACCCGCTGGAGGAGGAACTGGACAATTGAGGGGAAGCTTCATTGGAGGATAACTGACCGTTAACATTACGAGTCGACTGTTTAGAATACTTGGCCTTGCTGACTGACCCCATCCGCGTACGAATGGTGCTATTCGGGGATATCTTTTTCGGCGGCATCCTGCATCGAAATAACAAAGACATGGATATTAGAATCTCGTTAAAGTAGAATAATGAAAGTATTTTTATTGAATGCTAGAATGATATATAGAGTATGGTAACAACCGTTATAGAAAAAGAATAAACTTTTCGTACACAATTATTTAAAAAGCATATACCACACGCAAACAGGAATAGCGTGGAATATCAGGTTACCAAAGAATAAATATTTCCCCTGTTTAAATTTTGATGTTGAAAATTAAATCACATATCAAATATCTTACAATCTTTGCATGCAAATACAGTTCAGTTTCATCTATCATACAATGAAACCCTTATAACCTTAGATCAAATGACAGAATATAACACTAATATAGTTTTAGAATGAATCATGAGTTACATTCTTTAACTCCAATTTTTAGCTAGAATATCTCAAACGAAATCATGAGAAGATTTGGGACCCCAACACTCGCTGGGGTTGCTTATCTTCAGGTGGAAAAAAATGGGGTCTTTTTTCTTCAGGTGAGGAATTTAAATTTAAGAATGGGACTAACAAGCTAACTAACCAGTTTATAAGTTAATTATTATTAGTGTAACGACATGAGTTAGACTAACCAATAAAAGTGCTAACAACTTATTTATAAGGTAGCAAATAGATTTTTTTTTTTTTTTTATTTGACGGTATTTAAAAAAAAATCTTATTTTTCTTTAATGACCAAGAGACTAAACTGTCTTCTATACAAGATAATTATGTGTAGAAACTCCAATAATAAATTTAAAAGCAAAGTTTCTATTTGTAAGGACCCATTCTTTGCTAAACCTAAACTTTCACTGGATAAGTGGATTCAGGATAATATTCTAAACATTTCAGAACAAAAATATAATTGATATTTACAGTTTTCTTTTTCGAGAAATCTGCATGAAGTATTTTGAGGCAAACCCCGTTAGACTTGGTGGTAATGGCTTAATTGCGCAAATTGTCGAGTCTTGCTTTGCACGCAAAAACAATTATCACAGAGGACGTGCACCAAATCGGCCAATATGGGTATTTGGAATGGTCGACAATAGCATTAAGTGTTCGATATATGGTGATTGTTGAAACACGTGTTGCTGCAACTCTACTTCCAATCATAAAAAAAGTAAACACACAGACCATCGAATTTTTTTTGTACTGAAATTGCAAGATAATACGCTTTTAATTGAATATGGATTGTTTATATAATTTTTTTCGTTTTAACAAATATTTAATAAAGTAGTTTTAATGAATATATATTTTTTCCTTTTTTTTATAGTATTATAAGACAAAATAGATGACCTGGAGACGTCAATAAGCTAGGGTCGCTTATATTCAGGTGAAGAAAATCAGGGTCTCTCTTCTTCAGGTGAGTGTAGTTGGGGTCCTTTATCTTCAGGAGAACTATTTGGGGTCGCTTATCTTCAGGTGATCCCCTTTCGGTGTATCAATCATTTACTATAGTAAAACCAATCTGTCGTGGCCGCTGGGATGATTTCTGACCCAGTGTAGAGCGTAATTGTGTCAAAATAATTCAACCACTTGAAGGAAAAATTAACACTACTTAGACACTGGACATCCAAACGGAGTGAAACTGATAAAGCGTAGCTGCTTTATGACAAGTGTCCTTCTTTTTAACTAATCTCACAGGATTAACCAGAGGTTAGATCTTGGCTCTCTCTCTCTCTCTCTCTCTCTCTCTCTCTCTCTCTCTCTCTCTCTCTCTCTCTCTCTCTCTCTCTCTCTCTCTCTCTCTTTTTTATTCTTGCCGAGCATATATATTTCATAAGGTAGGGTTTTCATTTGTATAATGATAATTAGAA
>NC_090750.1:7583415-7597029 GCF_036898095.1 Palaemon carinicauda
TTACATTTTAGCTTTGGCTTGGCGTCACCTAAACCTCTTCCGATTGGTTGTTATGAAACTTTCGGGTCAAAATAACCAATCATTGATCAGGCATAGTGAGGCCATGTATGGGCGCTTGGGTAAAAACCCTTAGGAGGGCAGTCTGGCTTTGGAGGTCTACAGAAAGTGCCAGGTTTCACGATGTCTGCCGACCTGAGTACCATTTTTCTTAGGGCTTTTTCTTAGTAACGTATCGTAACTATAGTTAAAGGGCGCCCTTGTAAACTTAAGAGAATGTAGCATGTACAAACTTATCAACTCGGCTATTATTTGTGCATGACCTCCCCCTCTAATTGTGTTAACTAGAAAATCCATTTCTTCTATAATAAATAAGGCTATACATTGCCTGACCTTATTAATCAAATAATACACAGAAAATTATGGCCATCATTTAGCCTTAAAGAAAAAAAAATAACCTTAATGGACGGTGTTTTGGTATTACATGGAAAAAATTATTCATAAAACCGAATATTATGTAAAAAATAGTTATTAAAGTAGGATACAGTGTGCTGAGATTAACTGGCTTGTTTAATAAGAAGGGTACCGAGAGGAGTAATGCAGGTAAGGATTAGAAACCCTTCAAATCACCTCCCTCTGTGTCCTAAGAGTTCATCTGGCCAATGTCAATAAGGCGATGCTTCTGTTTCTGTAGCGGCCTTATTTCTCGTAGAAGACTTAAGTTGTCTGCCACACCCAAGCATTTAACCTGAATTCCAATCCAAACCACTAATCCATCCTTTGAGCCATCAAGGCCGTCTCGAATACGACATTGAGCCATTCCGTCAACCTTTCTCCGAGCCAAGGAAGTCTACCTTGCTCCAAGCCATTCTCATTAAGAGGTTTCCATATGTAAAATATCTGACCATCTTTTGTGCAAATCATCCAAAACATTTAGAAATGACACGTTACATCTGGAAAGAGATCATGCTTGACTGCCACTCGATTTTGTGGATTGTCCTTTCTCAGAAAGGAGTGAACCACCTTTCATAGAAGACGATCCAAGATTGGGAAAAAAGGAGATAGCCCTCTGAATTGGGGTTATGTCACCGATTGCTCCTTTGTGCTTGGTGAATCACCTATACCTATAATCAAACTAAATGAAAGTGGTGGGTGAGTGAAGCTCTGTTTTTACTGTATCGTATCTGCATCAAAATATTTCGGACATCATACCTCCAAGACCACCCGGTGAAGATATGAATGACAAATCTGACCTGTTTATTAATTTATTTATCGTGTCAGACTAACCATCTCTTTGTCCATGTTTTAGTTTGGTATTTAGATATTAACTTTTTAACTGCTGGTTATTTCCACTTTCAGGCTATAATTTTAGTTTTCAATTTCCTTCTCTTATATAACTCACTATTGTGAATATATTAAAAATGAACATTGACAACGTCTCACGTCCGATTTTGCAAGTATTAAGCTATTGCTCATACTAGCATTATGATTGTTAATCTGAATATCAATGTATATCTGGTTCAGAGTTTTTTTTTAATGTTTTATCTTTTCTGCATATTGTGAAAATATTTTCGATATAATTTTACCTTCGAAATTTCTATATTACTAGCATTTCAGTCTGACGATTTAGGAAAAATGAGTTCTAATATTTTTACTACAATACTAGAATATTAAGCTAAATGCATGTAATACCCAATTTAACATTGGAAATAAAGGATATTATCATTATCATTAACATATCTCTCTCTCTCTCTCTCTCTCTCTCTCTCTCTCTCTCTCCTCTCTCTCTCTCTCTCTCTCTGTATATATATATATATATATATATATATATATATATATATATATATATATATATATATATATATATATATATATATATATATCTGTGCGTGTATGTGTGTATAAAAAACTTTCTATTTAGAAATATCTAACGTAAACTGACATCATTCCAATGTTTTCTATATTTTGATATTTATATAAAATATATGTATATGTCTCATTATAAAATGAAAATGGTTTCGGTATTTAGAGTAAATGTCAAGTACGGATATCATTCTCTTTCCTTTAGTAAAATATATGTGAACATCATCCACAATTTCCCTGGCTGAACTGGAGAGAAAACGCTTTGTAGAAGTTGCCATTGTAACTGCTGTCGATCGACTGGCAGAACTTATCAGATACAGTAACTTCTTTATATAAGAGAGACGAGTTCCCAATTATAAAATTATAATTAGAGGTTGGCATAGAATTACTCTCATGGCTTTTAATGCCACGATTGGAGTCTTAATCTTATAAACTGGAAGTTCAATCCACAAGGGCTAAAGATGTGTGTGGACGGATTATGGGATTTGGTCTTAGCGTTAGGCACTATAAAGGTAATTCAGTGATACAAAAAAGAATTTGTAAAAGGAAATATGTAATAAATGTTAATAGATAAATTAATAAAATGATAAAACATTGGATTATCTACCTTTATATATATATATATATATATATATATATATATATATATATATATATATATATATATATATATATATATATATATGCGTGTGCGTGTGTGTGTGTATACTGTGTATACATGTATCATATGTACTGTATGTATAAACAATTAAAAATAGAGGAACAATCCTGTCAATAAGAAACAAATGTTTAAGGGAGAAGTATATATTTGAATTATTTTTAATTTATCAATGCCCTCCCTATGTATCCCTGGCTAACAGAGGATCAAAATCGTTCCAAGTTTCTCAACTGCTTTCCCCTGACTACTTGGGAAAAAGAAGAGCTGAAAAGGAGAATATTTCTGGGATTATGACTGACGGAACCCTTCCGCCTTTAAGATCTTAATCTACCCTCTGCCTCGGGACTTCTCTAAACCGAAATCTCCAGTTAAAATGACCGAAATCGTCATACCTCGACACGATATATTCTGTCTCACCAAGGCCGTCTCGAATACAGGCCTGCTCTCAGTGGGGGAGGAAGTCAGCATGAGTAGGTCGATTTATATGGAAACGGGTAAGGAATAAGTTTGGCGGTGACGTCTACACCCCTTCTTTCTCTCACGCACGTACTCGTTATACATACACACTTTGTTTCTCTTTACAATCTGCAGCTGATAATCCTCATAAAAGAATTAAGACATCATACACACCTAAAGGAGACGACTTCGGAGAATCAGGCTAAGATAAATTAGACAGAGAAAAACAGTAATAAAGTTAAAATAAAACTTTCCCGTGGCAGTAGTCTAATCTTTTTATAACAATTTTGCTATTTGTTATATCTAAGAGTTTCAACTTGTCACCACGTGGTTGAAAACAAAAAGAGCGAAGGAAGCAATAAACAGAGAGTGATAAATTAAAGGATTATATTCTTAGATAGTTCAAATCCGAGTGAATGACTTGTTAACTGACCCTTTTCTCCTTTTCTTGGCTCGGCCGTAGATTAAAGCACTCAAGCCAGGTGTGCTTTAAAAATGACCCGAAGAGAACTGACAACGGCGCCAACGGCGCCAACGGCCTCCGAGTTCGCTCCTAAAATAGTTTGAGAGATGATGAAACACACCAGTCACATCAATAAAAGTATTCACCTCTTACCCATTTGTAGAGGAAACAAATTCGCTTTTTAGACAGTGAGTGTTTTTTTTACAGGAATTATCTGAATAGGAACCATTACTGGTCTTGGTTTAATCTTTTTACCTGATGGCTCTTTAAAGAGAGAGAGAGAGAGAGAGAGAGAGAGAGAGAGAGAGAGAGAGAGAGAGAGAGAGAGAGAGAGAGAGAGAGAGTGGAAAACGCGACTCTACAGCTAATGGACCGGACATTGCTGTCTTTACTTGTTAATTTACCACAATATTTACAGGATATTCACAGCCGTTGATGAAATGAACAAAAACTTCATTAACTTGAATGAAGGTAATCAGATACCTGATGAGCCAGGTCGATTCCAATCATGTTAAATACAGCCTTCAACATATTGTAGTTTAATCGACTCGTTGATTTCAGTATCCGAATTTATTAAGCAATTTTGCCGCTCTTTCAATAAATCCACTGTTTCCTTTCCACATAAAATAGTCTCTGAAACCTATCATTTGTTCACCTTACTGTTGCTTTTCTGATCTGCATACTTTGCTCTCAAGTGTGATGGAAAGAGTTCCTTAGCTTACATTACATTAAAGTTTTAGTTTATTCTAGTTTTGCTTTATGGCAGTATTAGTAGCATTTTCTTTTTTCCCATGTATTGGTCAATTTCATAATTTATGTATAAACCTAGACTTCTCTATTTGCATTCTCTACCCAGTTTCTTGGTTTGGTATGTGCTTTTTGCTGTGTAATAACGATATATCTACTTTAAATGCCTTTATATTCTTAGTTTCGTAACAGTTACATTGTTTTGAATAAACTATTTTGATCCTTTCTAGGTTTGCATAAAATGAGACTGTCCCGAAACGTTGGAGTTTATTAATAAGCTAGCGGGTGTTACAGAAAGGTTTTGGCCATCTTCTAATCATTGAAAATTACACTTTACGATTGTGTAGAGTCCTGCGTTATTGAGGAGTTCCTTTCAAATATTCAAATTTGATTAAGTCTGTTCATGAGCGTAGCTAGTGTAATGATGATGTTAGTGGAGTCCTATCAATCAAATTTCCAGTGAACACTTTAATACTCCAAGAGAATGTGTTGCCACATATGTTGTTTATGATTCTCATGAAATTTGTAATGCATAAAATTGTCCGCGATGGCGGAGAAGGATTGGACAGGTTTGGTAACAGGAAATTAACTGACCTAGAGTATGTTGATGACAGTGTCCTCATTAGCAAAACTCCGTAATACTTGCCAAGCATACTAACCAGGATATTTTAAAAATCACATGAGATTTTGGTCAAGATTAGTAGAAGAAAGATAGATGTGATGAGAACGGAATATGCAATGGAAGATGAAACATTGTAAAGATAGAGGATTAAATAGGAATAGATAGAATCGTATAAATATCTAAGAATTATTATATCTAATAGATAAATATTTAGATTTCAATTTTGATGAAAAAAGAAATCAGACATTGAATAGGTTGAACAGGATTTGGAAATCAAATGGCCTGAAATTATACATAAAAATCAGGCTATATATCAGTTTAGAGAGATCAGTGTTACGGAATGGGCATGAGTCGTGGTATGACAACGAAACAATATCCAAAAGATTTTGTAGATTTGAGAACAAAGCCCTCAGAAAAATATTGGGAGTTCAATAGCCGGATAGGATTAGAAATAAAACTATAGGAGAGACTACTCGAATACCTTATGTGGACTAGGTCATGGTGAGGGGTAGATGGAGATGTTTGGGGATGCCCTTCGCACTCCCCAAAGAAATTAGTTCACCAAACTTTTAAATGGTCTTCACAAGGCACTAGAAGAGTTGGAAGACCCAGACCTACATAACTGAGGATTCTTAAGCATGAAGTAGGAGGAGAGGAATAAAGAAGTATTGATTTCAAAGCTCAGGATATATATATATATATATATATATATATATATATATATATATATATATATATATATATATATATATATATATGTGTGTATATATATATATATATATATATATATATATATATATATATATATATATATATATATATATATATATATATATATATATATATATATATATATATGTTTGTGTTTGTGTACATATGTATATATATATATATATATATATATATATATATATATATATATATATATATATATATATATATATGTTTGTGTTTGTGTACATATATATATATATATATATATATATATATATATATATATATATATATATATATATATATATATATATATATATATATATATATACAGTATATGATATTCTATCACTAAACCTCATAGTTTCCTTCATTCAGAGACCCAAGGGTGAATTCATTCAATAAGAATTTTCGTGTCTTTGTGTGCACAATCTACTGTTTACAAGTGTGTGGGCAGTTTACTAGATATGTCATTCAAGTGACGGTTTATCTGACATTTCTATTATAACAGAGCATGTTGTTGCTCACATAAAGGAAACTTATATGAAGGATGCGTGAAACCTCCAATGCCGACCTATTAACGTTGTATTGAAATTGATTATTATATTTTTAATGAGTGTCACCAAGTCATAGTACTAAGTTTCTCAAAATTAATGTTTATAATAATTCTGCAAGCACACAATATTATTATTATTATTATTATTATTATTATTATTATTATTATTATTATTATTATTATTATTATTATTATTATTATTATTATTATTATTATTCCCTAACAAAGTTGACACAAATAAATCCCTTTCCAGACAACTGTAAAGATACGTTCATTAACTTGGACCAATCCGGTTTCAGAGATTTACAGATGACCATCCTCCGGCTCAAATGTTATGAAAATATAACCAAAAAATTTAAAATATAAACAGTTAAAAGTCACCAACACCTGTATACAAGAGACCATAAGGACACAAAGTTGCCAAACTTAACTGATAGTTGAACAATTTATATAAAGGATATCGACATACATAAAAGACAGGCAATAGGAAATCTGTTTCCAGAGAAATGAGTATAAACCAGCAATAAGAAAAAGTAATGAAAATGACAAGAATGCTAATAGTAAAAGCAGAATTTACAAGGGCGACGGAGACACCCTCCCAGAAAAAGTCTTATCACCTCAGGTGATGCACCTTCCACGAATCTCCAGATACCACAAATCAAGACAACACAGAAAAGGGAAAGTATTCATCCAGATTGATTTGGATCTTCCTCATGCTCATTTCTGCTAACTCCTAATTCTACATCTATTCATCTTTCTTGGTATGTTTTATTTCCAGCCCAAAACAACACTATTATTTGCCTATCACCCTTTTGTCCAATTATCAGGACTAGAATATCCCCCATCATCTTCAGTATTGAGTCTTCGCTAAGAAGATGAAAGGAGTTTAATTTGAAGCACGAATATCATGGTAAAAGAAACATTTACGGATTTCACCTGGAATAAACGCAAAACTCTCTATAATTTTTTATACAAAAAGATTTTAAAATGGCTGAATCTGCATCTCCTTACTGTAGTAAGAATATAGACACACTAGTGGCAGAACGTAATTTTTACCTGTGAGGAACAGATTATGAGATGTACCGAAAAAAATGTTCAGAATTTTCCACTCTAAGACAACAACAAAATTCAACTTGTCAAGTATTTCTACCGAAGCATTATTATTATTATTATTATTATTATTATTATTATTATTATTATTATTATTATTATTATTATTATCATTAGTATTATTATTATTATTATTATTATTATTTTATGACCAGGAGGTTATATTTTCGAGTCAGTTAATTAATTAATTTATCTATTTGTCTGTATCAGTGGACAGGGTTTGACTGTGGGCAGGGTTACGTCAAAACTACTCGGGAGATTTTCACGAAATATTCACCCAGAGTCAATACAGATATTGACTCTGTATTCACCAGCAATAGATCTAACGTCAGGGACGACCCCAGTAAATTTTGGTGATGATCCAAATCGGTACCGTGATTCTAGATGTGGATATACATTTACACCATTTCAAAAAGATAGGTCTGAGGACATGCAAGACTCCATTAACTTTTGAGAGTCCATTAACTTTTGGAAATGATCCGTTACCGGATCCATTCCCATTTTTCATAGTTTCCAGATTACGTCAAAACAAATTGACAGATTAGATTTTCAACACATGTTGACAATGGCTACATGATATGCTTCAGAAGAAACCATACAATTTTGTAGGTGATACTGATCGAGATCTCGATTTTGGATAAACATTGCTCTTTTCACCACTATACAGCCAGCATTTGAAAAGCTATAGGTGATATCCGTAAACTTTAGCAAAATGTTGACAAAATTCATAATTAAATACGTAAAAGGAATGCCTACAGTATAATCACCCCCATGTACAGTAGGTGCGCCCATTTCTTACCACATTCACAATCCTAGACTTCATATTCTCCTTTTCATTTCATATCTTTCTGAATCGGAGTCAATTACGATTCCATTTTGTTATCTGGGAGAATATTCCTTCATCGTTAGTTCTCTGAAACAAACTACTGAAATGAAAAATGCAGGGAGCAGTAGTAGGATATGAGAGTTTAAGAGAATTCAATGCATTAAAAATTGCTAGAAGAAAATTAAACCGTCATAAGACAAGAAATATTTATATGAGTTAGTTAATAGGGTAATGAAACAAATGCCACTAAGACGACTGCAGGAACAAAGAAGTTGCTTTGTGACCTTGATGCTCTGTGTTGCGCAATCAACATTAGCCAAGAGTTGTGTTCGGTTGGCGACCATTTTTGATGATCTTTCATATTGTTGAGTCAAATCTCTTTCCCACTGACATAAGTCCACGTGTACTGAATCTGTTTCCATGCCAACAGGTACACCGGGGAGAGTGGACAGAAAGGAGGCGAGAACCTGCCTGATGCGGTTGCATCATCTGCCACCGCTACCTAGAGGCCAGACAAGCTCTAATAGCCCCCAGCAATAAATAAACCATAAGACCAGCAGGGAAGTCAAGATTAGTCAGCTAAGTCCAAGTTCGAGTTGGATCATGCTCAAGTCATGAGTAGGCTCATCTGCCATGGTAGGCTTATCTTAACCCTAACACGAGACGTCCAATAACTGTCTTTTTTGTTGTTGTTGTTGTAACAATCTTATTCATATATCCGTTTCTCCTCTAAGTCCGTACTCCCCGAGTGTGTCTGTAATTCACAAGTGATTTATTGTCATCTTCCATCATGATCAATTGACGGTAAACTGTTGCGGTATTCTAAAAGTCGGCTAGAGACTTATATTACCTAGTTATTTAATTAGGAAAATTTAGAGTTCTGTTGAAGATTTACTTAAATAATTTATTAACTTTGAAAAATTCTGCTCATGTTTCTGTGGAAATGAACCTAGTCAATAAATCCTAGTACGATGTAAAAATTGTCTAATTCACCGCCTCTCATTATTTATAATCTAATTGCCATACATATTGACGAAACTGAATATTGTATAATTACCATATTCTTCGAAACCCCATTAAGCCTATTTCGCAAAATGATGGGAAAGCAATTAAGTTCAACATAAATAAAGGTTTAGATTAAAGTCTAGCAAATATAGATAAGCAGATAAAAAGTGAAAAATTAGCCTCATAGGTAGGAATATGAATGCTTTTTTAATAAGTGAAGTCTAAAAGAACATATGGAAAAAATTTTACCATCACTTTCAGTACCAATACAACAATATAATACACATATACCCATACAAACACACACACACACACACACACACACACACACACAAATATAGGAAAGGCTAGTATTATTAGACACTGCGTAAGCCTCATTAAATTATAGTCTACCATATGTATGAGAGTTAAATTGGACAAGCAAACTTGCAGGTGAAAATTGTTTCTAAGGCCAATTTATGAAACAGATTTATCTTAATACTGTGTTGCATACAAGAGAATGATCCAAAACAATTAGGAGAGCTTATATATTTAAAAAAGATATATGGCTAGTTATATATTAGCTTGTTTCTAAATCCGAAATAAGCATACTGGAGTTGTTGATAAAGTGATTATCTAATTGTTCAACGCACTAAATAATTATGGAATCGGAACAGACTAGTTTGTTTCCAAGTCATTGATGAGATAATTTCCGTAATAAAAAAAAATCAGGTGAGAGATACTTATGATACCCAAGTTGATGAATGAATATATATTTTTGATAATTATAAATATCATTTGAGAATAAATTGTTGAGCTCTCTAATTTACAAAAACCCTCCACGTTCGTGCATCTTTAAGCTAAAATGAGCTTATTGCTCATTTGCAAACAGATATCATTCCTTGCTGTTCGTGCATCTTTAAGCTACAAATGAGCTTATTGCTTATTTGCAAACAGATATCATTCCTTGCTGTTCGTGCATCTTTAAGCTACAAATAAGATTATTGCTCATTTGCAAACAGATATCATTCCAAGCCTATCTATGATTATCACAATAAGGTGAGTTAAATCACAAATGATTTTTTTTAATCACCCACACTTTTATCATTCATGCGATTGGATGAAAAGGCAGACATATTAGTATTCTGCTTTCACGAAGTGTCGTGCGCTTCTCATTCTGTGAAACCTGGACCAATCTTTGATTAACTTCAGTCGTTGATCAGAAAGAGGATTAATGTTTGAAGGTTTGAAGGTCACTCATGAATGGCAGAGACAAGGGACAGTGCAATGCATTGGAGACTGATCTTATATACATATGATCAGCACCCTAGACAGAGATTCATCAAGCTAGGACCAGGGAGGGACCGGCAATGGCTGTTGATGACTCCCTACGACGCCCTCCTTAGCTCATAAGAATGGTGAGGTGGCTGAAACTACTTCAAACTATTGAGCTTCAGAGGGTATTGAACTCCCGTCCAACATATTGCCTAGCAAGGACGTTTCTAGTAGGCTACTTCAACAGAAGTAGATGTAGTACTATAACTCTTAACACTGATACATAGTTTCTGCTACTCCAAATTATGTGCATGGTATATGTCTCTCTCTCTCTCTCTCTCTCTCTCTCTCTCTCTCTCTCTCTCTCTCTCTCTCTCTCTCTCTCTCTCTCTCTCTCTCTCTCTCTCTCTCTCAATTTCAAGCTGATTGGCCAAAGGGAGATCCTCCTATTGATGGGACTTATCCTGTTAAACAGCTCATCTCAAAAGCTGTTTACCTCTTAATTGGCAATTGAATAGCTCTTCCGTTCCATATGATCCAAAGCCAGATGAACTTAGCATCCCATAATAGGCCTTTTGGTCAGTAAAGACCTGTAACCTGGTACGAAAAAAATTTGAGAGTGATTCGGGTTTTGTTCCCATTCTTTTTAAAGGTAAACGTTTTACTTAGATTCTGTGCGTCATATGCCAATTATTTTTGACATGGTTTAATTCAATGGTCAGCTACATAATAATTATACGATATATCCAAGAGAATATTTTATTTTAGTTATTTTTATACAGTGAAGGCAAAATCATGTTTAAATTCATAAGAGGAATTGAATCTAAAAAAAAAAAAAAACATCTACTTATACAATTGTACTTTAATGGACGACTCCCAAGAAAACACCAACACTATCATCGTATACAGTAGTTCATTTGAATACTTACTGGGCAAAGGTGTGGGCCAGTAACCTCACCCCATAGATACTTTATGGAAATAGTAAGGCTAAAAATACAGACTTCATATCTTCTAATTGTTAACGGGTATACGGTATGTATGTATGTATGTATGTATGTATGTATGTATGTATGTATAACTTTTAAGATCATTCAAATCATAGTTGTAGCGACAGTACACAAAACTATCAGAATGCCAACTCTTATATTTCTTAAAACCTACTATGAAATTCAGGGCCTCTGTAACACGGTTTTTTCGCAATAATTTTTTATCTATGAATTCCATAAATATAACGCTTCTTCAGAATGCACATTATATCTACACATAAATTTTGACTATATTCTGCATTACGTAGGTTGAATAAATTTGGTACTTATAATGTAAAAGTGACGTTTTTTGAAGACGGGCCAACTTACTCAGAGAAAAGGTTTCGAACGCACTCGTTACGTAACCTATGACGGCATTTCTTCCCTCTTTCTCGATCGATGATTGGCTATACGTAACGAAGGCTATACCTCTGCCAACAATGACACAAAAGTTTAAATAAAAACAAAGCAGTACACCTTTATGAACTCTGAAACCTCTCCACTGATAATTGTCATAATGAACAAACCAACAAAATATGGCAATAAATACAAAAACACTTGGATTATTAGTCTAACTCCCAAAATAAGTTTCCTAAGAAATTACAGTCTACTTTATAGGTCACTATCAGATTGACAAGGTGTAGGGAATAGTTCGTAATTTTCAAAAACGTAGAAGACAAGCTTGATTTGGTAACTGCTATATCCAATGTCAAGCAATTTTTATTTATTGTCTATTTACTGTAAAAAAAAAAAAGAAAAAAAAAAGTACCATATTTTTGCTTTAAACTTTCACCAATAATTATCGTCAAAATGATGACATCATGAGGCCCCACCCATTTTGGCCTCGTTATAATTCAGGATAACACTGAAGGCTATCATGGGCATTGTTGGATCAGAGAATTTAAATTCTGGCTATAGAAACTCATTTATCGAGTAGTTGTAAGAAGTGCTAAATGATCCTTAAGGATCCCAGCAGTTGGCCCAAACGTTTAATTCATGTATACTACTGTTGCGGCACTACTGCTACAGTAGTATTACTAGGCTAGCACAGATACCCCACCCACATTTATGTATCGTTCCGCCATTCATAAGTCTTTGTAATGTTTTTTCACTGTGCAATAAGCCATGGCCTCCTCGGAAATTAAGTTTAACATTAGATGATAGGTTATTTCATTAAGCTGACAAATTATGGCAACTGGGTATGATATTGCCGATGTTGAAGCTAAAGATAAAGTATGGAATCATTCCTTCATTGCATTATCATCTGTACTACTATTTGCTTTGCTACATGTAGTAATTATTTTAAAGAATAAATGAATTATGTTCACTTACTTCTATAAATTCGCATTAGATGTACAAAATGCATTCATGCCCATACCATAGCCAACATGGTCGTACGGCCTAAGAAAAAGAAAAAAGATTATATCGGATGATCCCTTGGTCTGATGGAGAGTTTACCAAAAAATTCTTATTTTAACAAAAATGGTTATATAAAGACTGTTTACATACAATCTCTCTCTCTCTCTCTCTCTCTCTCTCTCTCTCTCTCTCTCTCTCTCTCTTGGTGGCATAGTGAATAGCTAATGGAAACGTTCAAAAGCCTGAATGACATTACAAGTATTATAATCATGCTACGCTACATACAAATCAGACCATAAACATTGGATTTAAACTAGAAACTGAATAATTACCTATTCTGGCTATAGTAAATATGGCCACGAGCTTTATCTTGACTGTATAAAGTTGCAAGTCGTAAAACAAATGCAGTTTTGCAACCACGGGGGCAATTCCAAATCCTGATAGCCATTCTTGACTGTTATGGGTTTCAGAGCCGATGGAACAATGTGAATGGGTGTCTGGTGAATGGGCGGGGAAAAATTTTGTCAAAAGGTGTTTACATTGCTTACGTAATGAATGTTTTCGACTCTTAGTTCGTTATCACTGGCCATGGCGTTGGCTAGATCATTTTTACTCTTTAAAAATTAAAACTATCGGGTTTAGGTTATCGATAATGCTGACAAAATGTGTGTGGTTTTAAAATATACATATGTCAACTTTCAGCTACATCCGATGCTTTGATAAGGAGCAAAGTCCAAAAAACCGTGTTACAGAAGCCCTGAATATCATAGTAGTTGTAAAAAGATATACACTCTTTACGTTTGAGGACCATTTAGCAATGTATTTCAACATTAAACTTATAAGTTCTTGAAAGTTTTAATGAGTTTTATAGATGAAATCCCAATTTGATAGCTAACAAGATAAACTTAAAAAAAAAAAAAAAAATTCTTTAAACTAATTTCCTTCATCAATAAAAACAT
>NC_090750.1:7597052-7604552 GCF_036898095.1 Palaemon carinicauda
ATGGTTGTAAGGGAATTTCATGTTAGTAACGCCTTCTATTGATTGGATTTGAAGTTACCGTATTTGCGAAGTTGCTGTTAACGATTTTATCCTTGTATTTTTAGTTTCATAACAGACTTCGAAAGATAAATTTTGTATTTTCTTTAGTCACGTTATAATCACCTAGCCGTGCAGTAAGTGGATTAACTGCCTGTGTTTATATGGAATATTGTTATATCAGTTTTGTGAAATGTGTTAATCTTTAAAATTTTTGTCTTTTAAAAGTGTATTCAAAATTAAGTGCATATCTAATTAAGTCTTTACGAATTGTTATTAATCATAACTGTAGTTAAATTTCACAAGGTATGTTCTTTTATTTTCAGCTAGGGTAATCCTCGACCCTTGGGGAAACAGTGCACGACCTTAAGCAATACCGAACCAAGAGATGCACTTTTTATAAATACTCGAACTATAATCACAGGTTCCCGCTGTTACATCGAAGCATACGTTATATAGGTGACTCTGAATCCGAAATCCAAATTGGCGTGTTATTTAGCGTATGAAAATGTCAGAGACCCATGAACAGTGACTTGTGTTATGTTCTGTGTTGCAAGGTTTATTTTTCTTGAGCAATTGTTGAGGTATTTATTCGTAACAAGACCTTTGGTGATTTATTATTTTTGTAATGGATATTAAAAGGGTGTCAGAGAGATAAGTTAATTAATATTTTTATTGTTCGTCATTTGTTTATTTCTTTATTTCAGTATTATATTTTTCAATTTCATATTCCATAGTGGTGTTGATAAATTATAAGTTGTAATTAAAATTTATTTATAAATTTATGAATTTGTTTTACCATGCCTAATCACAAATAAGTAGTGCTATCTTTACCAGGGAAAAATGTCTAAGGAATTCCCTGACATTAAGTGGTGTGCTCACCAGGCCTAATTTAAATATTTCCTTGTTAATAGTGGCCTGCGTTACTTTGTGATTGGTTTGGTGATAGTCATTTATTTTCTATTACAACACATAAAAGTGCAATTAATTGGAGTGGCGAAAATTTATTTTGATGATGTGGGGCATTTTAAGAATACGGCTGGAAGGTCGCAAGTGGGAGACTTCAGATAGTTAATGGAATGTAAACAAAATTCTTGAAACAGTGTCCGGTAACATAGTTGTTACGTAAGAGTCCAGTTGACTCTAGAGATATAATGGTTTGACAATTTTAAAGTTATTGTTTTGTACTTTATATTCATTTTTATTAACTTTATTGTTAAATCTTGATACTTGGTGAATGATTAATGTTATATAATGAAGTGTGTGATTGTCCTTTATTCATAATAATTATTTCTAGTACAATTCGGTTTCTGCTTATTGTCATTGTGTAACTGGTATCTTTAATGTTTCTTAAATTAAGTTGTTTGTAGGCAATGGTTAAAGACTGGATGTTTTAAAATGGAGTCTTATAGATTCTGGAAGGATGAAGGTTTGTCCATGGGACTCTCAGATGAAGCTCTTTTGAACTTTATAGAGAAGAAAATCAAAGATAGTGATGAGCGTGATAGAAGACATGCTGAAAGAGAAGAAAGGGCTTTGATGATTAAATGCGACGAAAATGAAAGGCAAAAGGCACATGAACTTGAATTGCAAAAGATCAGAGGAGCAACATCTAACCCTAGCCATGTAACAGTTGCTGTGGATAGTACTAGACCTCTTCCATTTTGTGATACTGATGATATCACTGCATACCTAGTAAGGTTTGAAAAGGTAGCAGTTTCTCTCAACTGGGAGCGGAACTCTTGATCAGTTCAGTTGGCATCACTTTTAGGAGGTAAGGCATTAGATATCTGCACGTCGCTCTCTTATGATGTTACAAGTGACTATGCATCATTGAAGGAAGCTCTTTTGAAAGGATTCAAGAAGACTAGTGACTGGTACAGGACAGCATTTAAAACTGCAAAAATGGATTCCAAGAGCACATATGAACAATATTTGAATATATTATTTCGAAATTTTGACTTGTGGATAAATAGTCTTAGGATAACGAAAGACTACGAAGATTTGAGAAACATTATAGCCTGTGATCAGTTCATGTCTACTTTACCCAAGGAAATGCGTCTTTTCATTAAGGAGCGTAAACCTAGAACTCCAGAGGATTATTCATCGTTGGCAGACACATATGCTACAGCATAAAAGTTATCCTAAAGATGAGCAGAAGTCCTTTAGGCACAATGCGAATTTATCTAATTCCAGTGATAACATCAGTATGAGTGAGAAACCAGAAAAAACTAGTTCGTCACGTCCTGGTAAGATTGCATGTTACGGTTGTGGTCAGAGTGGACATATTTCGAGAAACTGTCCTAACAAGGTACCCAAAAAGAAATCTGAATCTTCTCTTGAGATAGGACAAGTTCTGGATAACACTGGAGTATGTGGACCTATGGTATGTGGAACAGTGAATGGTGTTACAGTATCTACAATACTTAGAGATACAGGCTGTACTGGAGTAGTGGTATCAGAGGATTTAATTCCTGATCCTAGAACAAATTGGTCATATTCTACTCTTATTGATTATTTGGGCAGGAAGGACAGATTCCCTATTGTCAAGATTTATTTGAAATGTAATCTCTTTACAGGTTGGGTTTATGCTGTTCGGGCTCCAATAAAGTACTGTACTGTCTTATTAGGCAATATTCCAGGTGTTAAAGACCATAATTTGTTTCCTGTAAAAAATACGGATTCTTCCATAGAAGTAAATTCATTAAAAAGAACACAGGTAAAAAGGAGAAATATTGTACACCCTCTTTCTTTACCAGAACCATTTGATCATGAATCTTTTCTTAGAGAACAGCAGAATTGCGAAGCTTTGAAATATGCAAGAGAAATGAATCAGTCTGGAGATGTCAAATGTTGCAAGAATGGTTTGCAGTACGAGTTCGTGATGAGAAATGGACTTCTCTACAGGAAAATACAGAAATGTAAAAAGCCTCAGTTACTGGGAAAAGAACAGTTGGTTGTGACAGTTAAATGCATAAAACTAGTTTTGCGCCTTGCCCATGATATTCCAGTAAGTGGACATTTTTCTCATAGGAAAACCTTTAATAAGATTAATGAAATTTTCTGGTGGGAGGGTATGACGTCTGACATGTATAGATATTGCAAATCTTGTGATGTATGCCAAAAATCTTCTCTTGTTGGAAAAGTAAAGAAGGCTCAGATGGTTAACTTACCAGTGATCTCTACGCCATTTTATAGAGTTGCTATTGACTTAGTGGGCCCGATTTCTCCTCCTAGTGAAGCAGGGCATAAATATATTCTGACCATGGTGGATTATGGTTCAAGCTTCCCGAACGCAGTCGCTTTGAAGAACATAACATCTGGAGACATTGCAGAAGCCTTAATATCTATTTTTTCCAGAGTGGGAGTGCCGAAAGAAATTCTTTCTGACAGAGGACCACAATTTCGATCAGAACTAATGCTGCAAATACACAAGTTATTGGGAGTCAAACCTCTTTTCAGTACCCCTTATCATCCTGCTGCCAATGGAAGAATAGAAAGGTAACACCAGATTTTAAAGAGTATATTGAAGAAAATATGTGAGCTAAAACATAATCAGTGGCATCGTTTCCTTCTAGCAGCACTGTTCGCCTTGAGGGAAATTTCAAGTGATACAACAAGTTTCTCACCATTTGAGATTTTATATGGCCGTCAAGTGAGAGGTCCCTTGACAATATTGAAGGAACTATGGACAAATTCGGATATGTCTGCAGGGGAAACTGATCTTTATTCTTTTGTTTTGGAACTACGTGAAAAGTTTTCTTATCTTTCTGATTTGGCTGTTCAAAACATGAATATATCTTCCAGTACATATAAGTCTTATTTTGATTTGAAGAGTAGTAAGCGTCGATTTAAAGCTGATAATGAAGTGCTTTTGCTTATTCCAGAAAAAGCAAGGTAAATTGCAGTTCTCATGGAGAGGTCCATACAAGATAATTGATAAGCATGGTCCAGTTGACTACTGGGTGAACGTAGAAGGTAAGAAAAGACTGTATCATATCAATCTTATGAAGAAATATTACCGTAGAGAGAATATTAATATGGTACATGTAGCAGATGAAAATATGACTGGAATGATAAACACTGTTCATGTTAACAAAGTTGCTGTTATTAATGCTGATGAGGATGATTTTCTGAAAATTGAAACTGTGGATACCAATCAGAGTACATGCAACATAAACCCTAATCTTACAGATGTACAGAAAGATGATCTTCGTAACTTATGTCAGAAGTACAAACATGTATTTTCAGATAAACCAGGTAAAATTTCTTTACAAGAGCATAATATTAAGATTAAGACTACTGAACCCTTTGTTCGTAAATATTATCCAATCCCAGCTAATTTAACTAAGGATTTTAATGACGAAGTACAAAGTTTATTTGATCTTGGAATAATAGAGCAATCATCTAATTATTCATATCCAAAGAAGGTAACTGCAGATTGGTTGTTGATTTTAGAACTTTAAGTGCAATTACAGATTTTGATTGTGAGCCCATGCCAAGCTTTGAACAAGATCTTCATGAGTTTGCAGATTTTATGTACATTACAGAACTCGATATCTGCAAAGCATATCATCAGATTCCTCTAACACTAGAAAGCCGCAAGTATACAGCCTTTTCAACTAATCTTGGAGTAATGCAATATGTAAGCTTACCTTTTGGCCTTAGCACAGCTTGTGCGACGTATATTAGATTAATGTGGCAAGTATTGAAAGGTCTTTCTTTCATTGTTTGCTATTTTGATAATATCTTTATTGTATTCAAAGACTGGAAAATTCATATGGCAGATTTGGAAAAAGTCATATTGCGACTGCTAAACCAGGAAAGTGTTTCCTCGGTTATGAAGAGATACAATATTTAGGATATGTAATCAACAAAAGGGGTATTTTTCCCCGACAGGATAAAATTACAGCTATTTTGGATATGCCTGCTCCCACTACCAAGAAACAGTTACGAAGCTTTATTGGATCTGTGAATTTTTATGGTAGATTTATTCCAAATTTGTCATATAAACTAATTCATCTTACAAAGTTTTTGAAGAAGGGTAGTTCAGAAAAACTTTATTTTGATGAAGATGCATTGTGAAAATTAAATGAACTGAAATCTTGTTTAACTTCTCCTCCGATTCTTCAGGTGCCTGATCTAAATAACATTTTCTGTTTAAGAACGGATGCATCGTCTACAGGTCTAGGAGCAGTCTTGCTGCAGTATAAAGACGGTGAACCATATCTAGTAGGATTCGCAAGCAAGAAACTTCTTCCCCCCAAGACTCGATATGCAGCTATCGAGAGAGAATGCTTGGCCATAGTATGGGGAATAAAGAAGTTTGAGTACTACTTAATGAGGAGAAAATTCCTCTTGGAAAGTGACCATAAGCCACTCATGTATTTAGAGACTTCAAAGTCTAGTAATGATAGACTAATGTGTTGGTCTTTGGCATTACAAGTTTATTCTTTCTGTTGTTCATGTGAAGGGTACCAATAATATATTTGCTGATTTGTTAGGTAGAGGTTAAGGTATTTTGTATTTTCTATGAAATTCCATGTTATTTACCTTTTATATATCAAAGGCTTAATGGGGGGTTTTGTGAGGGAATTTGATGTTAGTAACACCATCTATTGATTGGATTTGAAGTTACCGTATTTGCGAAGTTTCTGTTAACGATTTTATCCTTGTATTTTTAGTTTCATAATAGACTTTGAAAGATAAAGTTTGTATTTTCTTTAGTCACGTTATAATCACCTAGCCGTGCAGTAAGTGGATTAACTGCCTGTGTTTATATGGAATATTGTTATATCAGTTTTGCGAAATGTGGTATTCTTTAAAATTTTTGTCTTTAAAAGAGTATTTAAAATTAAGTGCATATCTAATTAAGTCTTTACGAATTGTTATTAATCACAAGTGTAGTTAAATTTCACAAGGTATGTTCTTTCATTTTCAGCTAGGGTAATCCTCGACCCTTGGGGAAACAGTGCACGACCTTAAGCAATCCTGAACCAAGAGATGTACTTTTTATAAATACTCGAACTATAATCACAGGTTCCCGCTGTTACATCGAAGCATACGTTATATAGGTGACTCTGAATCCGAAATCCAAATTGGTATGTTATTTAGCGTATGATAAATGTCAGAGACCCATGAACAGTGACTTGTGTTATGTTCTGTGTTGTAAGGTTTATTTTTCTTGAGCAATTGTTGAGGTATTTATTCGTAACAAGACCTTTGGTGATTTATTATTTTTGTAATGGATATTAAAAGGGTGTCAGACAGATAAGTTAATTAATATTTTCATTGTTCGACATTTGTTTATTTCTTTGTTTCAATATTATATCTTTCGGTATTATTATAGTTTTATCCATTATGGGAAATCTATTATAATAATATATTTCCCTAGTAAAGCAAGTCTTTTGTAGTATTTCTGTAAAATATTATTTGTCGGAAATGCCTAGTTCTTTATATATCGACGATCAAACTCACGCTACTCATGTCTTCCTCCCAGATTTTTTCTAAGTCTGTTGATATTGTTGACTGTGTCTTGTATTTGCTTAAATGAGCCTTGTAACCACTATAATCTGCAGACAAACTACTCCACTATAAAGTCTTACACGTTAGGCCAATCATAGCGCTTATCCACTATGACGTCATACATGTTTGGCCAATCACAGCGCGACAACACATCATCTTTCCCATGCATTTCAATTCGTTCTTAGAAATGGAGGCAATAGCAAGCACGTCATCTCATGTTGCACAAGAAGTTGAAATTCCATCTTCTTGTCCTGACTGTTTCCTAACTTACAATGAATTTGTTGTAAGTTATTCGGGGAATATTGAAAACCTAGTGGATTTGTGCCAGACACACAATTTAATTTTACAAAATAAAAATTGTCCTGCATGTCAAGGAACCTTCCCAACGGCTTCAGGTTTTCCTCAAAGCAGCAGCACATCTTGATGAACCAACAGTTTAAGGTAAGCTTCATTAATTTATAGAGTATATTATAATGGTGATAGTATAACGATGTATACAGCAGTACCATCACTTTGGATTTGGTTTGATGGATGTGTTAGGTAGTGGCTGTAAGGGGGGGGGGGGCCTAGCAGGGGCTAGGCCTAGGTAGGGGTACAGGGCCCTAGGTTAGGTGGTTATATTAGGTTCGGTAGTGTCCCAAAATTCACTGTGGCCTTAACGGGGGGGGGGGGGGGGGTCGCAGGGGGGCGGAGCCCCTCCCCCCCCCCCCCCCGGTAGGTCTAGGTAGGGGTACAGGGCCCCTAGGTAGGAGTACAGGGCCCCTAGGCTAGGTTAGGTGGGTTTATTAGGTTCAGTAGTGCCCTGAAAATCACTGTGGCCTTAAGAGGGGATCGCGGGGGGGGGGGGGGGTGGAAACCCCCCTCCCCCCCCCGTAGGGCTAGGTAGTGGTATAGGGGGAGGGGTGGTGGAAGAATAAGTATTCTTTTATTGCAAATATC
>NC_090750.1:7607052-7609552 GCF_036898095.1 Palaemon carinicauda
TCCTCCTATCACCCAGAGCTTTCTTCACACCTCCATCCACCCAAACCTCGGCCTTCCTCTTGTACTTCTCCCCTCAACTCTTGCATTCATCACCTTCTTTAGCAGACAACCATTTTCCATTCTCTCAACATGGCCAAACCACCTCAACACATTCATATCCACTCTAGCCGCTAACTCATTTCTTACACCCGTTCTCTCTCTCACCACTTCGTTCCTAACCCTATCTACTCGAGACACACCAGCCATACTTCTCAGACACTTCATCTCAAACACATTCAATTTCTGTCTCTCCATCACTTTCATTCCCCACAACTCCGATCCATACATCACAGTTGGTACAATCACTTTCTCATATAGAACTCTCTTTACATTCATGCCCAACCCTCTATTTTTTACTACTCCCTTAACTGCCCCCAAAACTTTGCAACCTTCATTCACTCTCTGACGTACATCTGCTTCCACTCCACCATTTGCTGCAACAATAGACCCCAAGTACTTAAACTGATCCACCTCCTCAAGTAACTCTCCATTCAACATGACATTCAACCTTGCACCACCTTCCCTTCTCGTACATCTCATAACCTTACTCTTACCCACATTAACTCTCAACTTCCTTCTCTCACACACCCTTCCAAATTCTGTCACTAGTCGGTCAAGCTTCTCTTCTGTGTCTGCTACCAGTACAGTATCATCCGCAAACAGCAACTGATTTACCTCCCATTCATGGTCATTCTCGCCTACCAGTTTTAATCCTCGTCCAAGCACTCGAGCATTCACCTCTCTCACCACTCCATCAACATACAAGTTAAACAACCACGGCGACATCACACATCCCTGTCTCAGCCCCACTCTCACCGGAAACCAATCACTCACTTCATTTCCTATTCTAACACATGCTTTACTACCTTTGTATAAACTTTTCACTGCTTGCAACAACCTTCCACCAACTCCATATAACCTCATCACATCCCACATTGCTTCCCTATCAACTCTATCATATGCTTTCTCCAGATCCATAAACGCAACATACACCTCCTTACCTTTTACTAAATATTTCTCGCATATCTGCCTAACTGTAAAAATCTGATTCATACAACCCCTACCTCTTCTAAAACCACCCCGTACTTCCAAGATTGCAATCTCTGTTTTATCCTTAATCCTATTAATCAGTACTCTACCATACACTTTTCCAACTACACTCAACAAACTAATACCTCTTGAATTACAACACTCATGCACATCTCCCTTACTCTTATATAGTGGTACAATACATGCACAAACCCAATCTACTGGTACCATTGACAACACAAAACACATATTAAACAATCTCACCAACCATTCAAGTACAGTCACACCCCCTTCCTTCAACATCTCAGCTTTCACACCGTCCATACCAGATATATATATTTATATATATATATATATATATATATATATATATATATATATATATATATATATATATATTATATATATATATATATATATATATATATATATATTTATATATATATATATATATATATATATACATACATATATATATATATATATATATATATATATATATATATATATATATATATATATATATATATACATATATATATATATATATATATATATATATATATATACATATATATATATACATATATATATATATATATATATATATATATATATATATATATATATATATATATATACATATATATATATACATATATATATATATATATATATATATATATATATATATATATATATATATATATATATATACATATATATATATATACATATATATATACATATATATATACATATATATATATATACATATATATATATATATATATATATATATATATATACATATATATATATATATATATATATATACATATATATATACATATATACATATATATATACATATATATATATATATATATATATATATATATATATATATATATATATACATATATATATATATGCATATATATATATATATATATATATATATATATATATATATATATATATATATATATATATATATATATATACATATATATATATATATATATATATATATATATATATATATATATATATATATATATATACATATATATGTATATATATATATATATATATATATATATATATATATATATATATATATATATATATATATATATATATATATATACATTGACATTAAGATGAATGTCAATGTAAAGCTGGTGTGAAAATACTCACCAGAGGCCCTGTGATAATAGATTCAGGTAAATGGCTTTCTGTCATTAATCCACCCTACCAAAGAAGTCATATATGACAAGTCGGTTATGGCGACCCAGAAACTTTTACATCCTCTACTCCTAAAGCTTTCTTCGCTACCCTGTTCGGATTTGCTCTCATTATGATCAGCTGATAACAGATTTGTTACGGTAACCGTACCGCACGTGTTTCATACATGCTCGTGCACTGA
>NC_090750.1:7617052-7622052 GCF_036898095.1 Palaemon carinicauda
TAGGAAAATTATAGAAAATATTTAATCATAAGGAAAAGGAAGATTTATTACATGGACCCTATTGGAAGGATCATAACAAGAGGAGGGATTCCATTAACAAACAACTTGATACAACGAAAATCTTCCAAAAATAACTAAGAACATATTTGTGTGAAAATTATAATTTGAAGAATTGTTATCAATTAATGAAACTCAAATAATCTTAACTTTTTTAGTGTAATAATTTTGTAAAACAGTAGAGAGCTACCTACTGGCCTCTCAAATCTAGATAGGGCTCCAATTTTAAACCTCAACTTAAAGGTTATTTGAATAGAATTGAGACAAAAGCAGTCAATCACCATTCATTCTTACTTTGCCAACAATTAATGGTATCTTAGATGGAGTAATGAATTTATCAAATGAATATTAGGAAAGGAACTCGAATATCTTTCATTTATCAATAGGGAAAATTAAAATGAAAAGATATTACGATTCTTCAATAAAACTACTGCACATTATTAGTTGAATGAAATTATCTACTTTTTCAGTTGTGAATGAGTTGACTAATATGCAGCGATTTAATTTCCATCTGCTTTTAAAAATCTGAAGTTTACGAAATCAGGATAAAAATGCTACATCAATAAATATAACTTCCCACTATTTCGATCGCATCATTAGGAATTATTAACTGACCGACCGCTGAAGAAATCAGATATTCAGTTATTTCTGTCCGATTCGTCATATCTCCGTAGTAGACATGGTTACATACCATATGTTTTTTGGCTCATAGAGCGGTTCATATAGCTTTTGACAGTCTATTAAGAACAATGATATTTAATAGTAATTGCTGTAATATATACCAATTATTTCTACAGTTTCTAAGTTAGAAAGGAAAAAAATCGTATGATAATGAAGCATATTTGTTCAGTTGATAACTTATCTAATTAGTGAGTATCCTTGTTGCCATAGCTCAGTTAGATATCCGCTGACCTGATATAAGTCAACAAATTAATATTGCCCATTTCCAGAAACGAACAGTTTTCTAAAGTGTTCGAATTATGTTACAAATAAAAGAGGGAGAAAGTAATAGAAATTGCTTTTAAATAGCAAACAATGAATGAGGGGATATATTTCAATCGAAACATAATTACTTATAAAATAACCTGGTCTATCATAGCATATAGTAAACTTTTATTATGAAACTTCCTCGCTCGATGACCACAATAAAGTTGAAGTGAATTGCATCAACATAAGTTAAAGCTTCTGCTGAAAGAGGAAAGAAAAGAGCAAGGTTGTAATTCGGACTATTTCCTTTTATTCGTTTTCTCTCTCGATGAATTTCCAGTAAAATTTTATTCGGTCGTTTTTTGATTCTGAAGAAATAAGTTAAGATGGGTTTCTTCTAGAGATATTCTCCCTCTTTCCTTTGAGCTTCTTTTCTGTAATAGAATGAAATTAAAGAAAAAAAAAACAAAAATATGAAATTCTTTGTTTCACCACAACAGCGTTATGAAAATCTCACAAAGATTTGTACATTACATTATTAGTGATCCAAATTATTAGAAACCTTATTTTCATATCAGTTTATGGTTGTAGGAGAAGTACTTATTAGTGAAAATGGAAACAAAATTGAATGTTTACGAATGCCCCATCAAACCAATTTTAGATAAGCCTATTGAATATATAAATGATTATCACAATAACGTTCTCGAAGAAAGGTTTATCAAAATAATCCACGAACAAGATGTTAGATCTGGAGGTAGTAGGTTCCCAGTGCCCCAGCCACCGATTGAAACAATACCGCTAGAGAGTTATGGGGTCCTTTGACTGGCCAGACAGTATTACATTGGATCCCTCTCTCTGGTTACGGCTCATTTTTCATTTACCCATCCATGTATCAATAGTGTGACCTATTTTTTTACATTCTACATTCTCAAAATATATCTGAAAACACTAAGATTAGTAAACAATTTTTCATTGTTCAAGTGGTTAACTTCTGCACCATAGTTGTCCAGTGGCCTCTTTCCACTTGGTAAGGGTCGAAGAGACTCTTTCCCTATGGCAAGCAGCCCTTCTAGGACACTCAAAAATGAAGCATTTGTTCTCTATTCTTGTGTAGTGTTATAGCCTCTATACCAGAGTTTTCCACTGTCTGTCTTGGGTTAGAGTTCTCTTGCTTCAGGGTACACTTAGGCACACTATTCTATCAAGCTTCTCTTCCTATTGTTTTTATGTAGTTTTTTTATAGTTTATATAATAAGAACTTATTTCAATGTTAGTTTTCTTAAACTTCTCTTTTAGTTTATTTCCTTATTACCTTTCCTCACTAAGCTTTTTTTTTTCCTGTTATAGCCCCTGGTCTTATAGCATTCTGCTTTTCCAACTAGGGTTGTAGCTTTGCAAATTATAATAATTATTATTAAGATTATGTACAAAATTTTTTCTTATCATTGTATCATTAACCAGGTCCGTCAATTAATAGAAAGAAAAGTCCACCATGAAACGCAGCAAGGCTTTATAAGGATTTAGCCTACGTGAACAAATTAAAACTCGCCTTTCATGAGTCGCGGTGTAAAGGATTTAAGCTACCCAACGTTTCCAGCTACTCCCTGGTAACTTTAAACCGGTTTCAGATTACCGGGGAGGTAGTTTGAAACCGGTTTCAAGCTACCCCCCATGTTTTCAAGTTACCCCCACATCAAAATAGTAATTATTCTATAAGATAGAGCACATAAGCATCATGAATCTATCGCCAACTTTGCAGCATTAGAAAAAAAAGTTTATATTCGTATCTAAAAAAAAAAGAATTGTTTTCTTTCATCATCACAAAAAGATGCCATTCATTTGCTTCAGGTGCATGAGATTCCCATGGCAATATGCGTGGAGAAATTGACACAAAAGTCCACAATGAGATGTGTACTTTGTCGCTATTAGGGTACTCTTTCAAATTTACGAAAAAGTTTGAGATGTCCTTAAAGACAAAAAACACACATGCCATGTTTCCGACATTGTGTTTCAAAAATAAAGAGAAAAGGATGCAATTTTATAGTTATAATTAATGCCATTACATGAACTTTAATTCTATAAAATATCAACTTCTACTTGTTATTGTTTTGTAACATTACTCAGTCGTACTATAATGAAACGAGACACAAAATTGACCCTTATTGGACATAGTCTCTCAGTCTCAGGTCAGCGATGGACATTCATTAATCGGCTTTTTACAGAAAGTATCCCTTATTAACCCTCCTTGCCTTGCGGGCAGGTAATGGCAGGAACCACCTACGAAGAAAGTAGCTTGCTGCTTGCGCTGCACACCCAGATGTAGGAGAGAGAGAGAGAGAGAGAGAGAGAGAGAGAGAGAGAGAGAGAGAGAGATTATAATTATTATTGCTATTATTATCTTCAGCATTATTATTATTATTATTATTATTATTATTATTATTATTATTATTATTATTAGCCAAGGTGCAACCCTACTTGGAAGGGAAACAAATAAGGAGAAACAAATGAAGGAAAGAGATAAAATTAGAATACTAAATTAACAGGAAGGCAAATTGGTATTGTATCATTAAAGAAATGTTTAAATCAAACAGATAAAAACAAAATATAGTGAACATGTTGATATGCTAGAAAAGATAATAGAATAACTATTGTAAGAGACGATATTTCAAAAGAAAACAAAGAAACATTTTGGCTGTGGCCAACCGAGAATTTTTTTTTTTTTTTTTTTTTTATCAGTGATTGATTCCTGAAGGAGATTACCACAAAAATTTAGTGAGGTGAGAAGGTATACTACGAAGTCGAAAATATGGCACCGTGTGTTTTTGTCTTTAGATACACCTTGACCTTCTCAAATTTAACAGAGTATAGTCTTCCAAGACTGGCTTTTTCGTTTTCCGAAACCCGTTTTGGGTACTTGGTGTTCACTACGTAGTCATAGATGATATCGAGGTTGTCCGATTTCCGTTCCGCAGCCATACTGACGACTTTTTGGACAAGTGATGCAGTGATTATTGTTGTTGAAGATTGCCTGACCCTTTCGGCCAGACACCGGCTCTTGCACTCTTGCAACTCGTAGTTAACAGTGATCGGGTTAACCTAGGTTCATATACACCAGACACACCAGAGATCGAAGGTTTACTACCGCGTACAAGATAATCAGATAAAAAAAGGGGGTTTGATTTGCCACCCAAGGACGAGAAATGGGCATTGTAACTATGCTCCTCCTTATGGTCATCCTGACGAATTGAGGAACGTTAGACCTATGTACACAAGTATTATACATCATGTAAATTTACTCACTGAATGTTCGTTTTGAAAAAAAAAAAAACGAGAAAAAAAAACCACACACGTAAAGAATGGCCGTATCGACCGTGCTTTTATCACCGTACGAGTATGTTAATCGCAAAGAAGAACTAAGACAATGAACGGATAAATACATGGCATTAATAAATTCTACAAATAGAGGAAACCGTACGTGTATAGACATGTCACCTGAAAATTTTGTGTTGACCCTGATCAAAAGCAATTGATTAGTATTTATAAATGATGAGATAAAACAAAAAAAAAAAAAAAAAAAAAAAAAAAACAAGGGAGGTAGTTTGAAACCAGGGGGGTAGCTTGAAACCGGCTTAAAATTACCCCCCGGGGTAGCTTGAAACAGGTTTCAACTTACCGCCCCCCCCCCACCCCCCAACCCCGGGTAGCCTGAAACCGATTTCAAACTACTGGGGGCTAAGATTCGTAGGGGGTCATTTGAAACCGGTACACCGGTCTGTTATTAATTGAAAAACCCAGCAGCTCACATTCTTTATAGAGGGAAAAGTCATACTGTAAAATTATATAAGTGTTGACTTCAGACAACCCCCTTTATATATATATATATATATATATATGTATATATATATATATATATATATAAAGGGGGTTGTCTGAAGTCATATATATATATATATATATATATAAAGGGGGTTGTCTGAAGTCAACACTTATATAATTTTACAGTATGACTTTTCCCT
>NC_090750.1:7624552-7637052 GCF_036898095.1 Palaemon carinicauda
TAATAAATAGAAAATAGACATCGAGGTAAGTAAATAGAGAGAGAGAGAGAGAGAGAGAGAGAGAGAGAGAGAGAGAGAGAGAGAGAGTGCGCTAGATGCTAGTTGGGTAATAACTGAGAGGCGAGGTGAATGCAACTAACTTAATTTCAACAGACAGCGACCATACATACAAGAACCTTTAATGAAAGGTCACACAAATTTAAACACATTATTTCATGAAAAGACAGTCTTGAATTGAACCTCTTAACAGTGCGGTGTAGAGCAATATATACAATAAATAAGAAAATACCGTTACATTGTACAATTATGTGTGAAACACGTGCTGTACAAGAGAGAGAGAGAGAGAGAGAGAGAGAGAGAGAGAGAGAGAGAGAGAGCTTGTATTCTTTGCTTCCTTTCCTCTTTACCATAACTTCAATTGATAAACCTAAGTTCAAAGTTTACAGACGTTCGATGAAGAGAAAGTTCTAAGTTTTCTTGTCTTTTGTCGCTTTATGGTCTTCGAAAATGGTTTTCTCTGTCAGAAGCCATATCGTGCAATGATTTTTTTTTTTTTTTTCATTCATAGAGATTTTGAGCTCCGTGTACAAATTGGTTTTCACTGTTAACAATACCTGCTTGTTGCGTAGGTATGAAATTATTTTAGCAACCATTTTCCCCATCTACTGAATAAGGTTAATTGACAAATGGAAAAGGTAAAATAACTACCAACAGAGTTTCCTAATACTTTCAAATGTTATTCTTATGGAAAAGTTGGTCAAGAAACTTCCCAGTTGTAAGATTGAAGGTACTAAGATAAATAGATGTGTAAATGTTGATGTGGGAAAAGAATATCCGGATATGTATGTCAAGGTTAATGATTTTAGTTCTGACAACCATGAATATATTCACTTTGAAATGTTACACGTTGAGAATATTGAAGATTTTTTTTTTCATGTCTAAAGGATGGTATTTTGGATGGCAAAGATGTTAAAGTACTCAGGCATACCATTTGTACTACAGTAATGGCCAAGAATTATCTGATACCAAGGAAATGTCTTACAGGTAAGAATATGATGGTCAGATATATAAACAATAATATCATACAAGCTTTGAGACCGACTAAAACAATCATAAAAACTATTTTTTTTTTTTGGTGCTGCAGATGCATTGCGAAGGAATGAACCATTAATATGACCTTAATACTGGGAATATTCCAGCGGCCACATGCGTTGTGCTATTCCCGAAGTAGAGCAAGCCAAAATATGAGAAAATATTTATGACTGTATATATGAAATTATGCAAATCATGTGTGTTATGACTAAGCGAACTCAATAATAACATGTTACAGTTATAGCAATCCCTTAGTAAAGATACACAAAGTTGGTAGTTACCTACACACGTAAGATCAAATAAACTTACATTTGTCTTGAAGGGTGATTGGGTGAGATAACAGTTTTCTTCTGTACCAAGATCACAAGACATGATTTCAAATCCTGCCCTTAGCAACATTACTTGTTGGGCATAAATTGAATATATATATATATATATATATATACATATATATATATATATATATATATATTTATATATATATATATATATATAGATAGGTATATATATATATTTATATATATATATATATATATATCAATCAATCTATCTATCTATCTATCTATCTATATATATATATATATATATATAATATATTTATATATATACATATATATATATATATATATACACACACACACATATATATATATATATATATAATATATATATATATATATATATATTTATATATATATATATATATATACATCTATCTATTTATCTATCTATCTATATATATATATATATATATACATCTATCTATCTATCTATCTATCTATATATATATATATATATATATATTTGGGCTCAGGCCTTGTCGTCCTGATGGAAGTTCCTTCATTAGTAGCTTCCTAGGTATATTTGACTACAGTGATATATCCCAGAGAATTTACCAAACTTATCCAGAATTCTAACTCCTGGAGCGAATATCCCTTAAAATTTAAAAAGGGATATCGCGTATATCAGTGGATGTATTCTTGACACGTCTCATAGCTATCTACACCCCCAAAAGGATTTTCGCTTCGAGAGGGAAAAGTGGCAAGAATATAGGAAAGTCGTTAAAGAGGCGATGCTCTCTACACTCCTACTGTACTGTAAATAGTGCGCCAAATCGCCACCGCAAGGCGCCACCAATCTATTCTTTCTGCCGTAGCTTTGCTGACCGGTGTTATCCCGTGTTATCTCTCGCTATTTTGGAAGTATTTTGTCGCTATGATATCTTCACCAGCCCCATTAGCTTCTGGAAATTTATTAATATCTTTGGATTGTGTAAATGTAAGCGCTTGCCAGTTTTTCTCTTCGATTGAAATCGTAATTAACGTAGCAAGAGCTGTTGCCAGCCGGATGGCGTCATAGATGCACTCATTCTTCTTGTTCATTTAGTTAGCAAGAACGATTTCCCGGTATTATTTCGCTTTAATAACTTTAGCTATTTAGATATTTAGCTAGGGAATTTTATATTATGTCATTGTTGTCATGGATTTGGGTATTTATGATCGAGCCTCACGAGTGCTAGGCTTCCTAGCCTAGGCACCTACACACTTCATGCATGATATAACCTTCCTGGTAAAGTTTTATTGAAGCTCAAACAATATTTTATACAATTAAGATATTACTGCATAACATTTTCCTCTTCCAAGATAGTATACAAGAGAGTTTCGGTGAACGATTCTCTATGCTCCTAGACTTAATAGCCTAGGGGCTTTAGTATACTTTCTGACATGTTCCTTATTGTTCTTGTATTGTCTTTTAAGGGGAGACTGAAACCTCCTATACCTTTTAATTCGATACTATCTCTAACGAGATCTAAGAGCAATTCCCCTTCCCTCTGATCAGCTTAGGCTATCCTCAGTTAACTTTGCTGTGAACTGTGTTCTGGCAAAATTTACTGGGGTGTAACAAACTGGTAAAAGAGGCTTTTGATGATCAAAAGTCTACTGAGTCAAGGGATGCAGCAAGGGACGTGCTGCGAAAAGGGGTCAGAGGTTTTCAGAAGAACACCTCTGGCCCATACCTTCCTAATAAGAGGATGAGGGACTGTCTTTTCCCTAGGGCCTCTGTGGATACAATCATTCCCCAGACTCAATCTGAGATTCCCTTTGATCAGATTTCGGGAGAATCGTATATATCGGACGCCTTGAAGGGCATCCAATTAGATGACAACATGTCGGTTGTATCAGAGGAAACTGAGAACAATCTCCTAGTCGAAGAACTGGAGCAGGAAGATGATGTACCTCCTGAGGTCGGAATTGATTAGACCGATACGATTTTGGTATCATCAGCCGCGGTGAATGAACCGGTGCTTTCAACTTCATCTACTGCACCCCAGTTAGATTCCATCACGAGTACGTTGCACTCGTTGCTGTCTTTGGTGAAGGGCATTCAGAAGAAATTTCCCGAAAAAGAAGCTTCTTTTCGGACGGAAATGCATCAGCTGGTTGCGTCACGTTTAGCTCCGAAAAAGCTTAACGTCAATGATCCTCCCGCTTTCTCTGACATTAACCTTAGGAGATATGCAGAGCATATGCCAATGGCAGGGGGGAAGATCTTCCTCTCGGAGAAATTGGGCACTGTCCCAGTAGAGGAAATTGAGTTTTGGCCCAGCAAAGGGGCCTACCCGTATTGCTATGTCTGTCTTAGGACGGAACCTACATCCAAGGAGGAAGCAGAGCCGAAGGAGACGATTGTCCTCGAACTCTCTAAGGCTCAGGACTTGTATACGACAACCTTGAAAGAGAGGGCCTTTACTAGCTCCAAGGTGCCGGGTCTCAACAAAAAAGTACCGGTCCTTTATTGCTGACTCCAAACATGCCTTCCCCTTTATGGACAAAGAGTTTAAAGCAGCCTTAAAAGCAGTCGAAGCAGGGAAACCTTGCCTTACACTGGAAGAGTGTAGAACCTTTTCCCTTGCTTTTCCATCAGATGATAAGGATTGGAAGGATGTTCATAACACCTTCACAGTTGAGAAGCTGGAGGCAGATATTGCTGGACGACAGTTCGGCGAAGACCTCCTGAAGCTGTCCGAGTTCCTGTGTAGGGAACAAGAAACTAAGGAACGTCTTGCTGCTTCCATGTCTCTGCAGACTGGTTTAGAGACTATGGTAAGCATTCCCGACACCCCAGAAATGTACATGGTCTTCGCCAAATCTCATTTGGCGACAGTCACCAAGGACTTGCACGACTTTATCAAAGCCCGAAGGACTTGTAGAGAGTTTGTGTTCGCCTCGTCTGCGGTGAGACACGAACCAAGGAAGCTCATAGCCTCCAATATCTGGGGAAAAGACCTCTTTACAATTAAAGTGGTCAAAGACGTCATGGACAAAGCCGCTACGGAGAACAGGAGTCTCCTCTCCAAATGGGGCTTAACCTTAAAAAGAAAATCTTCCGCTGACGAGCGTCCCCAGCCGAAGAATAAACGAAAACGACCAAAAGTACCCTCTCGGCCTAGAAAACAGCAACAGCTTCCCGTGGCCACGGTGCCCCAGACGGTGGCACAACCAACCACCACCTTCCAACTGGTGCCCCAAACACTGACGACAAAATCACTTGTGTTCACCCCAGTCTTTGAAAGCCAGTCGACGATTTTTAGGCCGAAGTCTCGAGGTTCCTTTCGAGGATCCTCTTGACGCTGCTTCAGAGGTAGGGGTAACAAAGGTGGAAGTGGCCAAGAAGGCAAGTCCTCAAACCAGCACTCCATGTGAGATGCTACCAGTAGGAGGGAGACTTCTCCTCTTTCGGGATCGTTGGACCTTCGATCCCTGGGCCCACAGCCTAATCAAGAATGGACTAGGGTGGAGTTGGAGCTCAACTCCACCAAACTTTCATTAATTCTTCCAGCATTCAACCCCCATTCTGGATGAATATGTTCAGGAACTCCTGAACGAAAGAGTTATACAGAAGGCAAAGTCCATCAGATTCCAAGGTAGGCTATTTTGTGTACCGAAGAAGGATTCTGAAAAGCTCAGATTCATTCTGGACCTATCACCACTCAACCAGTTCATAGTGAACCACATGATCAGAATGCCGACGCTTTAACACATAAGGACCCTTTTTGCCCAAACGGCCATACACAGTCTCCAAGGACATGACTGTTGCGTACTGGCATGTTCCAATCAACCGTCAAGTTTCCCTCTACCTAGGGCTCAAACTACAGAAATGAAAGTAAGTTTTCAGAGCCATGCATTTCGGTCTAAACATAGCCCAAGGGTATTCACTAAGCTTGCGAATGCAGTCATTCATCAACTACGCCTAAACGAGGATCCTGTAGTAACCTACCTGGACGACTGGCTGGTGTGGGCAGCATCTGAGGAAGAGTGCAGGCAAGCCTCCTAGCAAGTAATCCAGTTTCTGGAACACTTAGGATTCAACATCAACTTGGAAAAGTCTCGAATATCTACAGCTCAAAAGTTCCAGTGGCTTTGCTTCCACTTGGACTTACAGTCACATTGCCTTTCCATTCCATCAAAGAAGAGGAAAGAGATAGAAGTTTCTGTCAAGAGACTTCTTCAATCCGACAGGATATCAAAGAGGCAACAGGAGAGAGTGTTGGGGTCTCTCCAGTCTACTCCAGTGACAGATCTAATTGTGAAAGCACAATTAAAAGATGCATCAGGAGTTTGGAGAAACTACGCATCAATCGCTCGAAGAGATCTACAAAGACCGATTCAGAATCGTCTGCGATTACTACTCAAACCATGGTCGCAAGCGAAGAAACTGAAGATCAAGGCACCTCTGAACAACCTCCAACGGCATTCACCATTCACACGGACGACTCAAAAGAGGGGTGGAGAGGTCACTTTCATCATCGGAAAGTCCAGGGAACCTGGTCTCCCCTCTTCAAGACCTATCACATCAATCCTCTGGAAGCCACGGTGGTTCCTTCTCTCTCTGAAGAAACTGGAACTTCGCTGCTCAATCCACGTCCGTCTGGGTCTAGACAGCAAAGTTGTAATGAGATACCTAAATTGACAAGGCTCGAGATCGCCTCACATAAGTCAAGTAATACTAGCCATCCTCCATCTAGCAAAGAAGAGATGGCACTTGTGAACAGTCCACCTTCGACGGTTCCGCAATATGACAGCGGACGCTCTATCCAGGGTCAACCCGATAGAGTCAGAATAGTACCTAGACGCAAAATCATTCTCCTTCATATTACGCAAAGTCCCAGGACTGCAGATAGACCTCTTTGCAACGAGCGATAACTAGAAGCTACGCTGGTATGTAGCTCCGTACGAGGATCCTCTAGCGGAAGCGACAGACGCAATGTTCATAGTTTGGAACAGATGGTCCAGGATCTACCTGTTCTCTCCAACCAACATTCTGCTGAAAGTCCTCGACAAACTGAGATCCTTTCAGGGGATAGCAGCAATAGTGGCCCACAAGTGACCCAACAGTGTTTCGTTCCCTTTAATAACGAAACTATGCTTGAAGCTGACTCCGTTACCGGACTCAGTTCTGACTCAGCAAGTGCAGAATTTGACTGTCTCAGCTTCATCAGAGAAAACCTTGAACCTTCATCTCATGATTTTCTCTCCCTAACGGTCAAGAAATGGTTCGGGATTTCTTGGGACAGTATTAACTTCTTAGAGGAATACAAGTCAAAGTCAATAAGAAGACAATATGAGTCTTCTTGGAAGAACCAATACTATATGCCTTCCAGGAAGACTTTTCTAATGAAATCTTCAACAAGATTCTAAAAGCCTGCGCTAAACTTTGGCGCGCAGCTCCTCCAAAGCCCATTTCATGGTCTTTGGATAACGTTCTTCAATCAGCATCAACTCTGAACAATGAGGATTCCTCGCTGAAAGACTTGACTCAAAAGGTGATATTCTTATTTGCACTAGCCTCATGAGCCAGAGTTAGCAAAATAGTGGCCCTCTCGAGGGATGATGGCCACAGTCAGTTCACAGACTTCGGAGAACTGAACCCTTTTCCCGATACGACGTTTCTCGCCAAGAACGAGTTACTCACTAAAAGATGGGGTCCCTGGAGAATCTGCCTTCTGAAGGAAGAAGCATCCCTCTGCCCAGTGGAATGCCTAAAGGTCTATCTTCGTAGAACTTCAGGTCAGCTTTTCAAGGGAGAGACGTCTGGTTCACAGTTATCCTTGAAACAGTTAAAAGCGAAAATCATCTATTTTTTACGCAGAGCGGATCCAGACAATACACTCGCAGGTTATGATCCGAAAAAAGTTTCCTCATCTCTGAATTTCTTTCAGACAATGTCGTTTGAAAGCCTTCGGGCTTATACTGGATGAAAGTCATCCAGTGGTTTCTTCAAACACTATGAGAAGCAATTACAGGAAATAAAATTTCATGTGTTTGCGGCAGGCAGTATTATAAAGCCTGCCGCTTGATTATTGCGAAGAACAGTGCACTAATTGGGACTTTTAGTGAAGGGTTTACATGATAGACTCGTAAGATATATCAAGTCGATTATTGTGTTTAGTGATAACAATATAGACTGTTCTCTCTACACAGGTGGAAATAAGCATAATAGACTGACACAAGTGCCAGGCATACTTTTATGCACAGTGTTCTTAGTAACAACAGAATACATAGCAAAATTTTATATTTCCGTTAGAGTGTCTAATGTTTCCCTTTTCAGGTGAAACTTATTTTAATTCTGTTATTACTATTTATGCTTTTATGCAGAATTGTTCTGCATAAAATGTTATTGAATACATCCATGTTTTCTATTTTGTATTAACCAATAGAAGGAATCTTTGCATCTCTTTTGCCTCAAACATTCTAGATTAAGAATAAAGTCAGAGCATCCTTGATTCTTTTAATATTTAAGAAAATATTGGGAACTAAGGTTAAGACTGTTCCAAGCAAACAGGTAAGATCTGATTGTACTAAACTGTTTATTTTACTGATCTAAGGTTTCCTACACGTATGTAAACCTGTCTGTCTCTTTTCAGCCAAACTTGGGAGGTATCAGTAACCTATACAGAGATATAGCATCTAAGAACAAACTATACTTTATGTACTTGATGACACTAATATACAAACTGTTTGCTAGATTGTTCCTTGAACTCACAATTCTCGGGTTTTTTCCTAGAGTCTTCCCAGACTCTTCCCTGTAGGGGGCAGGAAGAACTAACATAGTTTATGATCAGTTAATTGATGTATAACGGTAACATCAAGTGTCTATACGTCTAGAACAGTGGTTCTCAAACTTTTCAGCCCGCGACCCCCCAAACGATATTGCTAGAGGCATGTGACCCTCGCCTTTCCCCGAAGTGCTTCTGACACACACACACACACACACACACACAGTACATGCCTATGCCCCGAATCATAAGAACATAATAACAACAAACATGATAAGATAAATGCAAAAAATATACGCATTATAGAGTTAACTAATTTATTACTTGTAGAAAAAATCACAATCTTTAAAGACAAAATAGGCAAAGCAATACAGTCTATTTAAATTTATAGAATTAATGTTAAATCCGTACAGGCACTCACACTTTGCTAACTGCTTCAAGAGAAAAAAATAAGTATGAAATTAGAATTATACCTTTGTTGAAGAAAGCTACTGCAGATAGCATAAATTATGTCAGTGTTTGTAAACTTTAGCACAATAAAGAAAAAATTACTGGTATCTTTATACCAAAATTTAGATATTCAGGCTGGGCTTAAAATGATTAAAAAAATAATTATAGCGTTTGACTTGGGTGCTGATATTACAAATTTGCTGAAACCTAAAATCAGCTAATGATCTATAATTCTCATATGAGACAGTATACCCACACAAACATCCAGTAGACTCAAAGCTATTTCATACCCTTTTGGTTTCAAAATCAATATTTTGGAAAATTTAGGAAATTATGTCTGAGATAATATTTTTTTTTTCTTTTTTTTTTTGGCTTTAGAAGAACTGTATGAATTTCTTGTGAAATAATTACTTATTTAGTAACTGTTAAAATAAAAGTACAATATTCATGGAAGTTTAATGACAATGATCAATATTTAGGCCCAACTATGGGGCTCCACTAGCAGTGATTAGTTAATTATATCCCTATTCCACAGTGAAAACAGTATTTACACAGGCCTAAGTTTATCATGAATAACTAACATCAATTAGTGAGATACATGGGCCTGCTTTTTTGAGCACAGTAACTCCATCCTGGGTTTGATACCAGAGATGGCAACTCGGAGATCATCCTCCACCCTGAGTCTTGATCGGTATTTGTTTTTATATAAGTCAGTGCCGAAAAAGTCTTTTCACATAAATAGGTTGATCCAAAAGGAAGTAATACATCCATTGCTGCCATGGATAATCGTGGATATTCCCTTGCAATTGAAATCCAGAACTCATCCAGTGTGGTTGAGCCAAACGATGCCTGTAAAGTCCGATCACTGGAGAGCTCCAGCAGCTCATCCTCCATGTCGGATGATAAGTGATCCCCTGTAGCAGTGAATGGTTGCCGTATCCAGTCATATTGTTGTGGGGTTGTCTCTTTTGGGAAGTATTTCTTGAAGTGGTCCACAAGACCTTGTAGGTGAGTCGTGATCATTACCTTCACATTATCGACGCTTAATTCATTCTCCGCCATAAATTCTTCCACCTCAGGAAACATTTCAACACTGCCCCCATCAACTCGCACAGCCCATCGTTCCAGCTTCCTTGTAAATGCATCAATTTTGTCAGAAAGAATCAAGATGTTCGTGTTTGGGCATTGTAGTGATAAATTCAGCAGATTCAGTCTTTCGAATATACAAGACAAATATGCTAGACTTGCTAACCAGTCAGGGTCAGTCAGATAGTCAGCAAGTTGGGACTCAGATTTGATCAGGAACAGGCGCACCTCATCTCGTAGTTTGTACAAGCGGCTGAGAACTTTGCCTCGGGACAGCCACCTGACTTTTGTGTGGAACAACAGTGCTTCATGCTCCGAGCCCATCTCATTGCAGAGTGTGGAGAACAGCCTGGCATTTATGGGACGTGTTTTGATGTAATTTACTATTTTAATCGCAGTTTGAAGAACACTGCTTAACTCTGGATTGAGTGCTTTGCTAGCAAGAGCTTCCCTGTGAATAATACAATGTGTAAAATTTATGTGAGGTGCCACTTGTAAAACTTTTGCTTTAAGTCCTTTCCTCTTACCCAACATTGCCCCAGCACCGTCTGTGCACACACCAACACACTGGTCCCAAGACAAGCCCTCCTTTTGTATTTTGGTGTCTAGCTTTGTGAAAATGTCACTACCTGTACAGGTCCCCTCTAGTACAGTGCAAAAAAGCATGTCTTCTTGAAGTTTTCCACCAAAACTGTATCTAATGAATGCAAGTAATTGTGCAGAATTTGATATGTCTGTCGACTCATCTAGCTGCAAAGCATACTTCTTTCCCTTAACCCTCTCAATCAGCTGACACTTAATGTCATTTGAAATGTCATTAATTTGTCGAGTAATGGTGTCGTTAGACAGCGGGACTGTTTCCAGCTCACGGGCCATCTTATTACCATGCATAATCCGACTCATAGTCACTGCACCAGGTTTCATGAGGGTTTCCCCAATGGTATGTGGCTGCTTGGACTGTGCAATTAGGTATGCTACCTCAAATGATGCCATCTGAGCTTTGGCAGAGGTGGTGGTTTTCTGAGCTAGCACTTGTTTTTGACCCTGCAACTCTTCCTCCTTTCGACGGAAAAATTCTATTGGTTTATCAGCATGAGAAGGATGCTTGCTTTGCAAATGCCTTTTCATTTTCACAGGCTTTAAGCTTTCATTTGCAAGTACTTCTGAGCACATAACACATTGGGGGTACTGCATCTTATCAATGGTAAAACTAGTGAATCCGAATTTTATAAATTCTGCTTGATATTTCCGAAGTTTGGGTTTGGATGATTGGTCATACTGGGAGGTCTTACCCTTACGTTTGTCTTGCCTTTTATCTATATTTGAAGTAGAACTGGTAGATGGTAGTTCGGAAGGAATCTCATCAGTTGTTTCTGAGACACTGTTGTCAGTATCTGATGTTCCTTCCTTGTTTGCAGTCCTACGAATTATCCATCGCTCCATGTTGCTTAATATGTATATAGCTTGCTATCAAAAATTGTCCCTAAACACACACGAGGCAGCTGTGACTGAGGAAAGACTCACCGTTGACTAACTCGACTCATGTGCCGTCTTGGACTGCTGATAGTAAATGCCATATTGATAATCAGATAGATAAAATATCAATTAATTGTTATTTAAATACCAGATAAATTTGAAAGTATGTATACTGACATTTAGTTTTAAGCATCACGTAATCTGAGACCCTGAGTATCAAGCAAAGGTCAAAATTTTACTGTAAATTGGTGATGCATTGTTATTAAGCATCTGGCAACTGGTCACGCTCATTCACTGTGCGCCAACGGAGCTCAGGACTGGAAAACGGACAGGTACTGAACGTGTACGAGTGTAAATTGACAGTGAGATGGGGAGGTGACATCTCGGTTTTGTACGATGTTTCTAGGAAATGTAGGTAAAATATTGGAACTATTGCAAGTACATTGTATAATAAAATGTAATGCGTGGAAAAAAATTATGAATAATAGTTTAACACTATCAGTGGCTAGATATATAAATATATTATATTTATTGTTTTTTTTTTTATTTGCTTATCAACTAATCAGTTACTGATTTCATCAGTTGATTTATTTATTCATTAACTAATCTATTTATCAATCAATCAGTTTATTTACTTATCCATTAATTTTTTACATTTTATATATTCATTTAATTACTTATTTTTTCATTCATTTTTGTTTGCATTTATCTATAAATGTGTTAATTCATTTATTTATCTATTTAACTATTCAGCTATTTACTTATTTTCCCTTTTGTATATCTTAAATTTATTCGTTTATTATTTCATAATTACTATTGTATTTCTTTATATGTTTAGTTTGTTTTATTTAAATATTATGTATTCATTTACCCATACATGAAAGTCCATCAGCTTTAATAATTTTGCTTCGTTTTTTATCGTTAACAGACTCGTTTGCTTAAAGAGGAAAAATAAAATGACAAAATATGAGTAAGTTACGGCAAAACTAGTATGCTATTAGCGAGGGAATATCCTACTCGGGTGAGAATCACGCAGACTGACGGATATACACCCTTGCTCAGAACTGTCAAAAATAGCAAAAAAAAGACGTTTATGTTTGATAAATCCTACCTTCCAAAACTAATAATTCTAGCTTAAAATCAATGACACTACTGCATAGAAACTTAGTCCCAGCGCAGCAGTGGGGGAATCACTAGTGTGTAGTATTTAGTTTAGTTTTTGCAAAGGCCCATGGTGTTACTATTGTCCCACCCGGCTCTCTTTTCAGTGTTATTCTTAAAGATGCGTAACAATTCGTAACTAGTTACGGTAAATGACAATATATATATATATATATAT
>NC_090750.1:7642052-7667052 GCF_036898095.1 Palaemon carinicauda
TCTCTCTGTTATCTCATATTTTGCTATTTAATTCCCGGAATGACAGCATCAAGAGAAAATCAGAGCCAGGATATCAGAAAATAATCTTCCCCCTCGGGAATAACCCTCGAAGATTAGTTTTGTTAATCTATCTTCTTTTGAATTTACGTTTCACGTTACTTTTTTACACTACAGCTAATTTAGTTAAAAAAAATCACTTAAAAGTTATTCAGCAAATTAACCACGTTCGTGTTTAAATTCTTATTTCGGTTACTTTCAGTTGAATCACCGAGTTGTTTTTTAAAAAAAAAAAAAATTAGATCCTTTTGCCTTGATATTGATATCTTCGCACATTTAAGAATACATAGGATAAACGTAGACGCAATAAGCCTTGGTAGGAAATTCTACCTCTTTGTTGTACTCACATCATCTCTTCCAAATTCCGGATTACATAGACGATGAGGACAATAATAATAATAACAACAACAACAACAACAACAGTAATAATAATAATAATAATAATAATAATAATAATAATAATAATAATAATAATAATAATAATAATAATAATAAAACGTTGCCTGTTTTATGAAGAGACCCAGAGAAGATTTTAGTTTAAATCATACAGACTAAAACCCTCCTTCAGAAGTAAAGGAAGACTTGAAGAAAATGGAATTTCCCCCCCAAAGAAGGTGACGGACATCATCCCGGGAATGAAAACAGTAATGAGATTTCTATTTTTTTCTGACCCAATTTTACCACTGTAAGCGCCCAGATTTCTGTTATGACACGGAATTTTTCTTATATATTATATAAAGCAAAACAGAGAGAGAGAGAGAGAGAGAGAGAGAGAGAGAGAGAGAGAGAGAGAGGATGCTTATTTGAATAGTAACTGATACGTAATGAAGTTTTCGTTAAATAAAATAAATCCCATGCAATACAAAATAAGAAAAATTAAGTACAGTAATCCCCTATCTTCTGCTTTTAATCAGTTAGTAATAGTGTCCCCTTCCCCCCCCCCCCCTCTCTCTCTCTCTCTCTCTCTCTCTCTCTCTCTCTCTCTCTCTCTCCTGAGTAATTTGGTAAAGAGAATATTAATCAGTTAAGATTGGCAATAGATTCAATTTTCCTTTCCCTAAGTATTGACTTGAATGGATTAGTTTCACTAATTTGAATTTTCATAGCAATATATTTCATGTTAATCTTCTTTATCTTGCTCGGCCCATGACAAATTAATCCGTAAATAATTGTCTTACACACTAATTACTCTCATATTCTCTCCCCATCCAAACTAAGTGTTCGAAGGCCATATTGCTTCACGAGTATTAGATCATTCAGGGAAGGAAGACTCCTTGTGAAACGTATAAGGGTATTTATCATGGAATATTAACCCAGGATTTTCCTAATCTTTGTTTTTATACAGAAGAAGACCGATCTCTCTCTCTCTCTCTCCTCTCTCTCTCTCTCTCTCTCTCTAGTAATCTGATGCAAACTATAGTTTTACTCACTTTTGCTCTCATGTTTTCGTTTTCTAAATCAGTTATTAAGATATCTATAATTTAATCACGATATCATAAAGAAAGTAATTAGTGTCCTATTTCGATGGACAATAAATTATAGGTTTTATTTAGAGAGAAAATAACATTTGCACAATAGAAATATATTGCAGTTTCTTTGATAAGGTAAGTTTTCTCAAGAACTGACACTTGTATATATATATATTTATATATATATATATATATATATATATAGATATATGTATATATATATATATATATATATATACTTAGGGAGAGGAAGATTTAATATATTGCCAATCTTAACTTATTAATATTTTCTTGACCAAATTACTCATGGAGGAGAGAGAGAGAGAGAGAGAGAGAGAGAGAGAGAGAGAGAGAGAATATATATATATATATATATATATAATATATATATATACATATATCTATATATATATATATATATATATATACATTTCTCAAAATGGACAGGGAAATAGGCAGTTCTAGCTATCCATTTATTATAAATCCTGACGTTTCTTGATCGTCATTATCACATCTTCCAGGGCTACTAATTGGAAGTACATATATAACATTAAGAAACAGTGATATACAAATATATATAAAGGTAAAAATTAGTAAAAAAAAAATCAAGTAAAAATATGTATAAAACAGAAGCGGAACCAACCTCGCAGTAGCGTAAATAAAAACAAAAAGGCAGCAACAACTAGAGAATAAAACAAGGAAACCTATGACAGGTACAATTGAATGGAGGAAGCTTGGGTGTTTAACGATGGAACCAGTCTGTCAATCAAAATTGACTCTAGAATAGGCAAGTCATGGTTATTAGATGCTTGCCCGATAATCCTAAAATTTTTATTGTCAATATTTATTTCGCACATTTTAGTATGATTGCGAAAATTTGAATGTTCTGGGCTGGATATTCTGCAACCTGTTCGAAAACTAACACCTCTATGAGAATCTATTTTGACGTTCAACAACCTTTTAGTAGATCCTACGGTCCCAGAGTTACACTTTTGGCATATATATTGATATACTACACCAGAGGACATCAAAGGGCTCAACAAATCCTTAAAGTGAAAAATCGAACAAACTGTGAGAGGATTCTTAGGAATTAAATTTACTACAACAGCTGGAAATTATTGTTGTATGATTTTTGTACACTTCTCTCTAAAGGAATCATCATGAATGAGAGGAAAACTCACATAAAATATGAGTTTGGGTACTGTTGATACTTCTTGAGTCTCAGCTAGTTTATTATCTAATAATTTGTTATGATGCTTCACAAATTAATTAGTCGGGAAACAGTATTTCTTAAATAAATTATGTTCTCCCTGGAAGAGACCTTGCTAGAAAATTGCCCTTTGAGATACCATCCCCTGTTTTATGTCAGATGTGTTGATGACACCTTTGCTTTATTCAGAAATGAATTCTGTGCTGACTCCTTCGTGGATTTTGCTAATTCACAGAAAAATAATGTAAGGTTCCCATTAGAAAAGGAGGAAGGAAATAAATAACATTTTTAGATGTGTTAGTATCTAGAGAGAGAGAGAGAGAGAAGGTTAATACCATTGTTTTTAGAAAAAAGACTTTTACAGGATTAGGTTCGAATTATTATAGCTCTTGTTTTTATAATTTCAAATTAAACTCTATTTTTACTCTTCTTCACAGAACAAAACTGGGTAATTATTTTTAAGATTTATTCAAAACCACCTCTTACTTCGATTCATTAATAGGGTGCGGGCAGGTATAATATAACACCGTTGATTGAAATAATACACTCTTTACAAAAGTAAATATATTCTACATAAATTATAATACTTTGCAAGAATTAAAAAAAAAAATCACGTGAAATATTAGGTCTGAACAAAAGTAATATTAAGACAAAAATTATAATCTCTGCAAATTATATAATCACTTGACATGAAATATTAAATCTAAATAAAACTTTGGACTTAGTCAAAAGAGATAATTACACTCCAATGCTTAAACTCTAGAAGAAGCACTTACATAATGTAAATGATAAACTTACCAACTTCACATATGTACATAATTCTCCCTGGGCCAGTTACATATATTTACACAATACCAACACTCACCACAACACAATAAATCTCAAATAACATGGATAATTTGCAGCTAAGTTTTATCTCACTTTATACGCTGTAGCACAAAATCACTTTGGAGGGGACACACTATAGGTACTAGAGAGAGAGAGTGAGGAATTAACTTTGACTCTTTCACAGGATGACTGTTTCTTTTCTGCTGCTATGTAGCCCTGGGAGGCACACACACACACACACACACACACATATATATATATATATATATATAGATGTATATATATATATATATATATATGTGTGTGTGTGTGTGTGTGTGTGTGTATATATTCAAATAAGCCATATATATATTTTTGATACATTAATGTCTGGATTCTCTTAACAACCTCGGGATCAGAGCCCCAGGCGAAATCACACAAAGACAAGAGCTTGGCTCCGGCAGGGAATCGAACCCTGGTCGGCAAGCTTGTATAGACAGTGACTAAGCCACTTGGCCACGAAGAAAGATAAAAGTCAATGGCAATTCTTCTGTACTTATACCTGTCGAATTCAGGTATTTTGTACTTAGAATTGAAATCAACCCATCTTCACCATCGTAGCTAATTGGTAGTTTGTTACTTGGCATTCAATTAATGATAAATTTTGCACATTTTTACGTGTTTTTCATATTCAAATAAGCCATATATATATTTTTGATACATTAATGTCTGGATTCTCTTAACAACCTCGTGATCAGAGCCCCAGGCGAAATCACACAAAGACAAGAGCTTGGCTCCGGCCGGGAATCGAACCCTGGTCGGCAAGCTTGTATAGACAGTGACTAAGCCACTTGGCCACGAAGAAAGATAAAAGTCAATGACAATTCTTCTGTACTTATACCTGTCGAATTCAGGTATTTTGTACTTAGAATTGAAATCAACCCATCTTCACCATCGTAGCTAATTGGTAGTTTGTTACTTGGCATTCAATTAATGATAAATATATATATGGCTTATTTGAATATGAAAAACACGTAAAAATATGCTAAATTTATCATTAATCGAATGCCAAGTAACAAACTACCAATTAGCTACGATGGTGAAGATGGGTTGATTTCAATTCTAAGTACAAAATACCTTAATTCGACAGGTATAAGTACAGAAGAATTGGCCAAGTGGTTTAGTCACTGTCTGTATAAGCTTGCCGACCAGGGTTCGATTCCCGTCCGGACACAAGCTCTTGTCTTTGTGTGATTTCGCCTGGGGCTCTGATCCCGAGGTCGTTAAGAGAATCCAGACATTAATGTATCAAAAATATATATGGCTTATTTGAATATATATATATATATATATATAATTATATACATATATATGTATAATATATATATATATATATATATAATACATATATATATATATATATATATACTCTATATATATATATATATATATATAGATAGATATATATTATACATAAATATATATATGTATAATATATATATAGATATATATTATACATAAATATATATATATGTATAATATATATATATATATATATATATATTATACATAAATATATATATATGTATAATATATATATATATATATATATATTATACATAAATATATATACGTATAATATATATATATATATATATACTATATATATATATATATATATATGTATATATATATATATATATATAGATATATTACACACACACACACACACACATATATATATATATATATATTATATATATATATATATATATATGTATACATATGTATATATATATATATATGTGTGTGTGTGTGTGTGTGTGCATGTGTGCATGTTTTTTAAGTATGTATATGTGCAATTATGATAATTTTTTCTAAATATTTCAAAAATTTATCCAATATAGTATGATTATATTGATATATTGTAAGCATGTATGTATATGAATATTAGATAACCAATTGTCTATAGTATATGAATATAAATGGTAATAGAGATGATCATAACACAATAACAGTTTTTGCGTTTATATTAAATAAAGAAACGAAAACAAACTAACATTAGCCGAAAAGTTACGGAAAGAGCATGATTATATGCCAAGAGAGAGAGAGAGAGAGAGAGAGGAGAGAGAGAGAGAGAGAGAGAGAGAATTTTTTCGTAAGAAACAGAAATACAAAATCATAGCAAAAGCTTTTCATGGATCAGGGACGAAGAAAAATACCCTTATTTTCATATGAAACAAACTTTTTCTTTTGGGCGAATCTCCTATAATTTTCATAAAGCACTAATCTATTCAGTGATTCAACAGCTTCATATCTAAATTCAGGACATGGAAAGATATGCATCATATGCATGTTATTATTATTATTATTATTATTATTATTATTATTATTATTATTATTATTATTATTATTATTATTATTACAAGCCAAGCTATAACCCTAGTTGTAAAAGCAAGATGCTATAAGCCCAAGGGAACTAACAGGGAAAAATAGACCAATGAAGAAAAAATAAGGAAATAAATAAACTACAAGAGAAGTAATAAAAAATCAAAGCTACATATTTTAAGAACATTACCAACATTAAATTATATCTTTTATCTATAAACTAAAAAAAGAAATACAAGAAGCGAAATAAAAAAAGAACATCGTGTCTGAGTGTACCCACTAATCAGACATTGCAAAGCCATGGTACAGAAGATATTTTATGACCTAAGACTAGAGAACAATGGTTTGATTTTGGAGTGTCCTTTTTCCTAGAAGAGAGGCTTGCCATAGCTAAAAAGTCTCTTCAACCCTTCCCTTACCAAGATGAAAGTAGCCACTGAACAATTACATCGCAGTAGTTAAGCTTTTTTGCAAAGAATTGTTTGGTATTATCAGTGTTGTATGGTATGTGAAGACAGAGGAGACTGTGGAAAGAATAGGCTAGACTATTCGGTGTATGTGTTGGCAAAGACAGAATGAGCCGTAACCAGAGAGAGGGGTCCAATGTGTTATTGTCTAGCCACTCAAAGGACCCAATAACTCTGTAGCAGTAGTATCTCAATTGGTGGCTGGTGCCGTGGCCAACCTACTACCTACAAATGCAACTATCTTGTTTTCAAGGCCAAACCACGTATCATATGTATATAGTATGAGAACTTGTCGGCCAAGAACCATCGGACTACTGTGAGGAACACTAATACATTCCTAAATTCACGATGACGCCCATCAAAAAGTACTATTTGCAAACTCTTGCTTATAAATTTAATAATAATAATAAGAAAAGTCTCACCTCCTCCCAACTATTGGAGTTACAAAACAAGGGCCTCGTGATTAACACGGTCAAAGGTTGCGGTAAAATTAAGGCTTAACATACGAACTTCCTGACCACAATTAAAGGATTTCTGTACAGCATTTGGAATTATAAGAATAGCATCACATGCACCAAAGCCAGTTCGACAGCCGAATTGTAAAATAGTGAACAGGCAGACATTTTTAGCTGGTTAGCTGGAAGATAATAAAAATCCTTCAGATAATATTGTAGTTATGAAAAATGAACGATAATCGGCAGTACTAGATTTACCACTAACAAACGTTCCTTATACAAAAACTTTACCAATTATACAATAAGCGCAAAAGAAACCTCTTCTTGCTGAATTGAAGGTAGTTATTTAGAACTTAAGAGACAATAAATAAACAATCATTATGAAAACCATGAAATATAACCATTGGAATATACACCTCCATAAGCATCAAAAGTATTTTAATTTTACGGGACAAAAAAGTTGAGATAATTTAATCTCAGAAAAGCAGGAATGGGGAAGATAGTTTCTCATTACTGTGCTTTTTTCAAACGCTTAATCAAGACAAAAGGGTTGCCTTTTCCTTTGGCTGGTGAGTGGCAGTCACCCAGTTTAAGTAAAAAAAGAACTTGACGTAAGCTACATGTTTAAAATCAGGATATATGCCTAATTTATCATGTTACAAACGATTGAAAATTTTTTTTTTTCTTTTTTTTTTCTTTTTTTTTTTTTTTTGCGGGCAGACACTTTGTTATATAATTCCTTTATCGTATTCCATTTTTCAATTAGTCAAGAATTATTCTCTCTCTCTCTCTCTCTCTCTCTCTCTCTCTCTCTCTCTCTCTCTCTCGGACAAGTTTTCATGTGTCATAGGAATGATTTTGAAAATATTTGAATTCAACAAGGGATAAACGCAGAACTCTTTAAACAAGCATCAGAAAAAAACCTTTACTGTTGTGGATTCTTGGATGAAGACGTCCTTGGCCTTTTGTTGAGACAATTCTATTTTCCTATTTTCTCCCATTCCTCAACTTCTGGATGAGAGGGAGGGAAAAATAAATTTAAGTGATTCCATCTGAAAACTTCTCGGGTTCCCCTTTTCTGATAATTGAATATTTCTTCCTCTTCTTCTTTGTATTATTATTATTATTATTATTATTATTATTATTATTATTATTATTATTATTATTATTATTATTATTATTATTATTATTATTATTATTATTATTATCGACTTTGAAATCTTTGTTTTCTTATTTTAACGAATTTAAATTGAACCAACTATAGAATATGAATAATTTCTTGCTTAAATAAGCAGGAAAGTCTACCTGAATACCTTGATGACTCATCTGAAAATTATCTTAAATTAGTCATTAAATAATTAATTGATAAGAACTTTTCTATTTTTTCCTACATTAACTATTTTAGTTGCTGTTTATAAAAATCAAGGACGACTTCTTCCTTCCCTCAGATAGTCTTGAATCCAGTTTTTCCTATATTCATATTGTGAAACACATTTACTCTCTAAGGATTACAGAATTATGTTCCTGTTTATGCTTCTTCAGTTTCGGTTGACTTCGTCAACGTTTCATCTCTCGCTGGTAAGGTATACAGTTCCCTCCTGGCTGATGTTTCCCTGGTATGTGAAATCTTTCATCCATCGAGAAGGAGAAGGCCAATGGCTCCTTGTTTTATGCCTTTATTTTTTCATCCTGAAATTAAAGAAAATCTTTTCTGGCTATATGGGGGGATTTGATCATGGGAAAGTTCGATGAACGATTACGCTCTCATATTGTCCAAAGATTATATCCAAACCCTAAAAAGAATTAATTTTTGGTTTGCAATATTAATTTTGAGGTGATTGGATAACTGGTGCAGAATACTTCAAAGTTTAATTGGATTGATTCAATTAGTTTATACCGTTTGGAGTTTACATATAAGGCATTTTGATGCCGAATAAATTATTTTGAATTGTTCTCCAAAACTATTTGTGTTGTGTAAACAAATGTACATAGGAGAACAAGGAAACATGGATGGGTCTATTTTCTATTTATACACAAAAGGTTGAAGACAAGTAACGTTTGATTTCTACTCTCCGTGTCGCTTCACTAGTTGGTTCCTTCACCATAGTTATGTCACTAAAGAAAAATAATTTTTAATAATTGGTAAAAGTTCCATCTCCATTTTAGTGCAAAATCAACCCTTCAATTTAAGAATCAATATCTTCATAAGTTTATTTGGCGAAGGTTTTGGGTTACTATGCCATACTATTTTCATAAACTAGTAGGAATGAGATCTTGGTTGACATAGAGGCATAAATAAAGGTGTGGAATGCCATCGCTGCCCATGAAATGATAAATATATATAGTATGGACTATATATATTCATTTATTTTAACGCTCTCACACTTACACAAGCTTGCGCGCACACACACAGACACACAACACACACACACACACACACACATATATATATATATATATATATATACAGTATATTTATATATATATATATATATATATATGTATAATATATATATATATATACAGAGAGAGAGAGAGAGAGAGAGAGAGAGAGAGAGAGACCACCACGTATTTGGCCTCTGACTAAGCTAGTTTTCTTCTTTTTTTTTTAAAGAGAGAAATGGGACAAGTTTCAGCATTTCCCTTGCAAGTACCAACGTTGTGTCACAGGATCGTACACCCTCATCCTAGAAGTAGATAAAATATTTAAATGATGTCCATGAACTTGTTCGATTGAATTTGTGTGATTCTTTTTATGATTATGATGAAGGGGAAGAGCTGCTCACTATATTAATTCATCGGATTCCTTATTTGGTTGCAAGGGAAACTACCCATACATCCTTTTACTTGTTATTTTCACTTGTATTATTACCATTATTATCTCTATATTTATTAACCCATCTGAAGCCCTAGTTAGAAAACCACAGCATAAAGAGCAATAAAAACTAAACTCAGGTGAGAATTTATTTGAAAAATTAAAATTGTTATAAATTCTAAAACGAATGTTGTTTGGATGAGGTCGATTGTATTTAAGGGACAAATGTCAAGTAGTTATTAACATTGTATTGCAACAAAAACTTTTTCGATAGAAACATCTATCTTTTTAGTATTATTGGGAAATGAATGAATAGAATATGTATCACGTTTTAAAATCCATTGATGATAGTTGGATGTTCCGTCATGTAATGAAAGATAACCATAAATGAATAACATTCATCATATTTACCCCATCGTTTGCCTGCAAATTCCATGCTAATTAAGGGGTATTGGACTGTTACTAGCGTTAACAGGCAGTTATCAGAAAATACGGAACAGCAGGTACTAGGACCCGTTATATAAACGTCACCTTTCATGATTCTTTTTTTTTTTTTTTTTTTTTTTTTTATTTCTTTGTGTTGGAAATTTTCTTACTTGGAACTTACTTAGTAAAGTCTTAGTTTCAAGTGCGATTGGATTCGACAGAAGGCGGAATTTCTTCCGATCATTTTTTAAGGTTTGGACGTTTTAGGTTCAGTGTGTATCCTGGAATTCTCTTTCTCATGCGCTTGCGTTTAAAATAAACTTTAAGATTATATCAGTTACTACCATTGAGGAATATTCAGTGAAGTCTTTATGGAATAATGCAGTGTGCCGATTTTCACAAAATTCTTAAGCTTTACTGACTGACAAATGACGACTACATTCTATGTTTCTGTTGTTGTGGATTAAAGTTGCGAAAGTTTGATATACTTATTGTAAGCTAAAGCTACGGTATATAGAATTTTACTAACCGCTATGTAACTATTTTGAACGTTTTTACTAAGGTTATGCGTATCAAATGCTAAATATATATTTCCTAAATTGATATTAGATCCATTTTCTAGATATTAGTTTACCGTACGAACAACCAAAAACAAATGGAAACTTAGTTGGTGGCTTTTTGAAACATTTTTGATGTTTGGTTTTACTATTAATTACTACCAAAAAGATTTAAAAATAAAACTTTTATTATTATTCAGGTTGTCTCTTCCTATTTTATAATTTACCAAAGTTTTGTTTAATGGTACGTTCAACCTAAGTTAAAAAGAAAAAAAAAAAAAGTTTTCAACAAAATTATACTTCGCTTGATTTTTTTTTTTTTTTTTTTTTTTTTGGTCTTGACTGTATTTTGTATATCTAGCTTTAACTTTTGACCCCAATCATTTTCTCTTAACATTCCTAGATTAAATGATACAATATATACCTTTTGATTAGTTTGCCCATAACCTTTCTAGCATTTCTTGTCTCAATTTTACCAAATCTTTCATTTGTTTAATATATGTCTTCATATATATATTCCGTATATCAATGTAACCATATATTTTGTTTTTCTTCTATTGATCACCTTCCCCTCTATTTAACATCACTCTGTTAAATGTTCCCATATCTAGCCTTCAGTTTTTTTAACGTATACACCAGTTACTTAGCATTTTTGTTTATAAATGTTAACCTAATTACCTTTTATGTATTGATCCACTTCCCTTGTCAAACACTCATGAAAATACACCTGTAGTTAGTTTTATATCTATTGATCTTATACTAATGTATTATTATCCCTCTTTTCAATGTTATCCTATCTAGCATAAGTTATCTGCCACTTCAGGCTACGTTCCTCTTAACAATGTTATCATATTTAATTCGTATCTCCTTACCCATTTGTCTGATATTCCTCTTTTAAATAATGTTTTATTTAGATTTAATCTCCTGGTCACATACCCGACCTCTGTTTATTAATACAACACCACCATGCCTAACATTCCTTATTTCCAGTGGCACCATATCCAATAATCATTTTTTTCATTCAAGTACCAATGACTTTTATTCCTCGTGACTGGTTAATCTATCTAGATTCAATTAATTGATCTCATGATAAGTGTTCTAACATTACTTGTGTTATTCTTTCCAAATCTATTTATTCATTGGTCATATACAAGTGTTTAAACATTGCTCCTACCAGTGAAACTATACCTAGTTTTCATCTGTCAATATTCAAACCTCATGTCTAGCATCCCTTCTTTCAAAGTTATCATATTTAGAATTTTTCTATTGATCGTGTGATAGTTAGTTTATATCCTTGTTAATGCTTCCATATCTAGCAGTCTTTAACTGGTAATATACTGTAGAAAAATTTAGGGAGCTTTAAAACAGGATTCAGCAGTTTTGCTTTTCCTCTACTTTTTTTAATTGTCTACCCACTTATATTCATTACTATAACTCTTCATAATGTGTCCATTGACCTATATACTAGGACTAGTTTTATACCCTGATTTTCAACATTAAAGAAAATTTATTCATCCTATCCTGAATTATATGAAACTAATACTAAATTTCATATGCAACTAAAAAAAACGCTTGCACCTTGTAGAAAATTATAAATATATAGCAACAGTATTTCCCAGTATTGCATCTAACAAAATCTATTTTGAATTTCACAGTGCCTTTGATGACAACTTCCTATATGTGACCTCCACTCCCCCCCCCCCCCCCCCCTCACTTCCGCCACTCTCATAAGTTATAGAATGAACGGTGATAAAAAAGAAGAAAAATACCAACTAACCTATCATTTCCCACTTAACCTTACTAACGTCCCTCCCCTAAAGTTCGCTATAATGAGATTTAAGATAATCTTAAACCTACTAATGACGAGACTGGGTCACAGTTGATTCTTCATGATTATGAAATAGAGAAATCCGTTTCTCCCAATGAACCTCCCCAGCATGCTGGAAAATGCAACAGCCGTGGTTCATACTGCATATTTTGGTGCAAAAGTTGCAAAGAATGGATATGCCATGACTGCTTTGTGATTTCTCACCCACCATTGGTGTGTGAAATTAGAACTTTTAACCACGCCCTTTCTGAAATAAAATTAGAAGAGGATCAGTGCATCAAGAAGACTGTCAAGCTGTCGATAATCACACTGAAAAATATATAAAAAAAAAAAACAGTCAGCTCTGAAGGACATGAGAGAAAAGAACAGAGCCCTGATCAAGGAACTACAAAGACTGTTATCGAAGAACCAACAGGCAAAGAGAGAAGTCGAGAAACAGACTGAAGAAATCAAAAGTATTCTTACTGAGGGGCTATCTACTCTGTTGACACTTCTCGAATCACAAAGACAACTATTGGAAGCTCAGACTTTTGATGAAGTTTGTTCAGCACGTCACCAAGCCCAAGCCTGGCAGACCAAATTACTGGATTGGCATGACCCAAACAATCTACTTTCAAGTGAAGAAATGGGTTACTCAGATGAGGTAAGCAATGCATGTTTGATGTACCTTGTTACTTCTGTCAAAAGTAGGCATACCACTTGGACATAGATAGTTGTAGAAATAAGAGTGTAGAACTTCTGCCTGGAAGAGATATATCATACATGGAAGGTGTAGGCCAGCGTTTCATGCTAATAACAAAAATTTTTACAAATGTTTGATAGCTGCTCTCATTCAGGTAGTACTTACACAATTGAAGCTTATTTCTTTGAAATGAAAAGTAGTAAATTTAAAATAAAAAGAAATTAGTGAAGAGAGTTCATACTTGGATGAGAAAGTTTATTCATTAATACACTGACATGCAGTTGTATTGCTATAGTGTTTATCTAAGTAATTTTCAAAGATATGTATGTACAGAGTTCAGAATACATCTTGGGTATAAGTAATCGTAATGAACAATAATAGGATTGTTATTTCGTGTTGCCTTTTTGTAAATAACTGGAATAGATGATTATCTTCATTTTTGGCTACAGAAATCTACGCTAACTGCCATTGCTGTTTTGAAGGATTTACTATTGTCTTCGGATAATAACGACATTAAATCCCAGACGAGTGGATTAACAACTCTTTCCAAAAAGGTACACTGTTTCAAAATTAGAAATAAGACTTTACCAGTCATCATACTTTGTATCATTATTATACGGAACCTGCTGTGTGATTCATCTAATATAGTTTACATATAAATAAATGAAGTAAGTGAGTGAATGACCTAAATAATGTCTTCATCAAAAGAAGCGAGTTAAGTGTCATACATAATAACATTGTCAAAATCAAGATCAGAAAAAAAACCTTGGACAATTAATAGAAAACCATAATGAATATCATTGGTATCTGTAAATTAATCAAGTTTAATTTTCTAGTTTTCATTTTCATCACAGGTATTCTTTGAGAAGGATTTTTTTCCTACACGTAAAAAAAACCTATGACCTTTAATACGAGTATAACATCAACAAAACTTGAGGAGCAGACATTAGACTTAACAACGTGAACTTAGTTTGTTGCTGGGTGATGAGTAAGCCACATTCACCTGACAAATAAAACAATCCTTACTTTAACTTCAGCTGCAGTTGAGTACAGAAATACACTGCTCTGTGTGACTGATTTTTCATTAGATTGATTGCTTTTAGTCTCTTTTCAGAGTGTGCAACTTTGGGCTTTTTCGATATCTACCCCTAAGCCAAACATATGGCTTTTTCATAAGAAAAAACCCACCGTTCGGGCTGGTATATGAGTAAGCCAGACGATGGTCCTCTATTTACATTGTAGTTTTTGCAGTCATTGACCTGTGAGGAGTATACGGAGTGGCATCCTGTGCATTGGGGAAAGTTTGCTAAAAGAAAAGTGATTCCTCGACATCAGAAGGCAAGCAAAACTGATACCGAAGATTATCTCAGCTCATTTTCCTCTTCTTCGAAAACGAAACTGGCTGTTTCTCATGCATTTTTTTTCTAGGGAACATGTTGGGAGAATGGAAGCTGCTCCCACACTCTTTGAAGTAGTTCTGAGAATACAGGTATTTGTTCCTCCGCAAGTGGGGCCAATACACCACTACCAATATGTCAACCATATTGTCAACCCTTATAATTACTGTTTACTGCCCTAATGACAATTTTGATCTGTTTAGATCATGGTCTTTTCTTGAGATTGATGGTGCCCAATAAGCAAAAACTTTTGAAGAAGGTTATATCCACCAGAGCTAAAAAGCCTTCTTCTGTTGCTCTTCCACCAGTTCCCCCTGCAAAGGAGGTGTCAGACAAGAATCATTAGGATGACCCTGTTGATGAATCAGAAATTGGCACTGTCCACAGTGATGAAATCCTCAACCACTGGAAAGAAGATTAAGAAAGATGCGAATTATCTTCAGCCTCATTTGGTTTTCTCCTCCTCTGCATTCTTTGTTTGCTGCTGGTTAGGTGTTGCCAAATGCACGTAGGTATCACAATATGCATGATAACCATTTGCAACTCAGAAGAAGAAGACGAGGTCATGAAAGCACAGGACGACTGACTGTTTAGATTTTCACAAGACTCCTAAAAATTCTCTTATATGGCTTGTTAGAAGGATTAACAGTACACCGAGGTCACACATTAGGGAAGGAGTCTTAGTGTCTAGATCTAGCATTTACATGGAGAGACTTGTGGAATGCTATTGTAAGAGACCAATGCAGAGAATTGATAGTAAGAGCTCTGATCTCTCTCCTGCCTCAGGGCAATATTTGATTTTCTTTGGTGCGGACCACTAAGTGAAGACTGCTCCAAAGAGGAAGGAAATATCAACGGATACTTCTGACATTTCCGGTTCTTCCTCCAGTGCTTTCTAAGCTGCAGAGATCCAGCATCCTGAATGATGCTCCACCTACGCCACTGCTAATTGATGACATATTAGAAGAGCTGACAAAGGCATCATCAGTGGAATCAGCATCCATGGCTAGCCATCAGGCTATATCGTGGATTGGTTATTGATAAGAGGCGGTAGCCCACTTTATGATGTGTCTTTATCCCTCAGACATCATGGAAGGAGGTCTCGTTTTACTGTCGAAAACACTCAACCCAACAATTAAGGATCATAAATTCATGCCCTTCTGCATTTCCTCCCCTAAGGAAGCGGCTAGAGAGTTAAACAATCTTTTGCTTTTTCCTTTGTGGGTATTGAGATGGTACTTCTAAAGGATTTAGCACTCCAGACCTCAGCACATGAGATTTTTCTAAACTCTAGAAAGGTTTAAAGAATGGTCTCCAAGACAACCACCTCCCTCTGGCTTTGGGAACTCTTTAATCACTCCTATGCCCCTGGAGGATGTGAAGGGTGAACCATCGAGCGTGAGAGCACAGAAAAGCAGGAGTATCTGCTCACTCTTAACCTTTAGGGAGAATGTTTTCGTTGTGCAGGCCCTAAGGATCAGTGACTGGAAAATTCAAACAGCCTTCCCTGGAGGAGTAGCTCCTCACAGGATAAGTAGAATCATGTCTGGATAATGGCAAGAATATCTGGCGATTTTTTCCACTTTCTTATTCCCCTCTTTTGAGGTGCAGCAATCGCTAGATTCAGGTAACCTATTCAACAGTGACTTCTATTTACAATTTGTAATTTATCTAAACCTGTTAAGCTGTTACCCCCCCCCCCCCCCACCCCCCCCCCCCCCCCACTTGAGCAAAGCGGTTGACAGACCCATTGTATACTTTTTCAATAATTATTTAATGTTTATACACTGGATAACATATTAAATAGATATAGATCGATCAGTGCCTTACCTATTTTGATAATGGCATTCTTTAACCCCCTTTACCATCAGATGCAAGGATGTTATTTGGTTGACAGGAAATATGACTTTCACTTCTCTTAAGACATAAGCTCATTGAGTTTTCCCAGGTCAGTTAACCAAGTTATGTTTGGTCACAGGAATCTTCTCCTGAGTATAGGAATGTGATATCCGGTGTTCCACAGGGTAGTGCTCTTGGCCCATGATTTTTCATACTATATCCACATGAATCAATTCCATCCCCTGAATATAGATCTGGGGTTGGTGAATTCCTAAATAGAGATTTAGCTAAAATTAGTGCATGGTGCAAATTATGGAGTATGAAGTTGGATCCTAACAAAACTCAAAGTAAGATTGTAAGTAGGTCAAGGACGGTGGCTCCTCAACATCCGGTTCACAGTATTGATAATGTTTCTTTAAATTTGTATGATTTTTAAAATTTTAGGTGTGATTCTCGACAGCAAATTTACTTTTGAGAAACACACTAGGTCTGTGTCTTCTTCAATTACACAAAAAATGGCGTATTGAGAAAGTCTTACAAGATTTTCAGTGATCAATCTATTCTGAAGAAGTGTTTTAATTTTTTCATTCTACTTTGTTTTGAGTATTGTTCTCCTGTCTGGTGTTCAGCTGCCGACTCTCATCTTAATTTGTTGGACAGAAACTTACGGTCTATTAAATTTCTTATTCCTGATCAGGATATAAATCTTTGGCACCGTCGTTCAATTAGTTCTTTATGCATGTTGCATAAGATTTTCCATAACTCTGACCATCCTTTACATTCAGATCTTCCTGGACAATTCCATCCTGTTCGTAATACTAGGCAGGCAGTTAATTCTAATAGCAAAACCTTTTCCATCATGAGGCTCAATACTACACAGTATTCTAGAAGTTTTATTCCATTTGTTACCAAGTTATAGAATGAGCTTCCTAATAGGGTAGTTGAATCAACAGAACTTCAAAAGTTCAAAGTTGGAGCAAATGTTTTTATGTTGACCAGGCTGATATGAGTCTTTTTATAGTTTATATGACATATCTGTTTTAGACGTTGTTAATAGTTTATACAGGACATATCTGTTTTGACGCTGTTACTGTTTTTAGAATGATATATTGTTAATTTATTCTCATCCTTTATTTATTTCCTTATTTCCTTTCCTCACTGGGCTATGTTTCCCTGATGGAACCCTTGGGCTTATAGCATTTTGCTTTTCCAACTAGTGTTGTACCTTGGCTAATAATAATAATAATAATAATAATAATAATAATAATAATAATAATAATAATAATAATAATAAGATAAGTTTCCTATTGAAAGCTGAGGGTTTGTAATACTTATAGGATTTTTTTTAATCCCTATCATACAGACTTAAGACTTAAGTTACATGTTCTGACTCACCATTCGCACAAGCACTTAGACCAAAGGTTAAAGTGAGGGATCTCTACATGGCGACCAACTATATTTACCTGATTAAGAGCTTATAATACCCATTTCAGCTTTGCCAATGCTATATCCCTACTGAGGGTCTCTGGTTTGTAGTGTTTGCAAAGAATAGATATTACTTTAAGATTTGCAATTTTCCTCCTATGAACATTAGGCTTAATATTGCTTGATAGTGTCAACTAGTAATGAACTATAGCTGTAAAATATTCGTTTATGTGATCATGAATAGTTGCTTCAATATCTCAATCCATTGTATTGTCTGCAAAATAATTTAGTTAAAATTTTATTATTATAGGATGAAGAAGCAGTGGCAAGGAACCTGAATTAATTGTTGGAAACCTCAGAGTGGAAGGCCATTATTACAAAGACAGAAAATAATCAGATTTCATCTGATAATTCTCTGCAGTGCTTGGCGAATATAACTAGTGGAACTGATGTCCAGCAATATGTTTTTGGAAAGAGGATTGACGACCCTTATGTAGTACAAGATAAGCAAAGAGCAGTAAACTATTTAACTTATGGAAAATTTGAGGTCCTTGGTGAAAATCTGATAGATTTAAGTTCTAATGAAAGAGGGTTCAGAGGTCGATGCCCTCTCTCTCTAAAGCAGTGTCTGACACCTGATAGCACAAAACAGCCTAGATATCGTTCTATAAATACACATTTCTTAGTTAAAAGAAGCACTCCATCTCTCCACTGCTAGAACAAATATCAGAAACCGAGGAAAAGGGTTGTCGATTGGAAGTAAAACGAGAAGAGACTGAGAAATTTCTCATAGAAAAGGAGAAAGATGATGATAAACCACAAATCTTGGTAAAAAGCATCGAGTTATCAGAAGAAGCTAAGCAAAACCTTCACTCAATTACAATGAAAGATAAGATAATGAAAAAGAATCAATTTGGGTTACTAAGTAAAATAGATACCGAGCATACAATCAACAGAGAAGTTCAAGATATAACTAACACCACTGATATTTTCGATCCACTTAATGATCCCACAAAGATCTTACCTGCAGTGTCGAAGGTCGAACTGGGATGCACTGAAGTGGAAGAAAACTTTCCTGCGAAGTTTCTTTCGAAATATTCCAGAAATGGACTCCATCTACTTAATGAAGATCTTGACAGCGCTGTCCCTCAAGGTATGAAAGGAAAGAGATGTGATGATCCGGTGAACTTCAGAGGCAGCAGCTTTTCATCAGAAGTTATTAGTACGGCATATGGACGGGATGGTAGCTCTGTGTCAGAAGGGGCTAGTAGTATTGCGTCAAGAGAAAGTACTATCACTGTGTCAGGTCTTGGTAATATTGTATCCGGAGGGATTATTGTAGTTACAGGTGAAGCAGATGAAGATGATGATGATGATGATAACTATTTATTGAAGGAATATACGTGTGACACAGTCCTTCCATTAGAAAGTAAAGAGAAATATGAAATGGGAAGAACCCTATGGAGAGTTAAAACTGGTGTCCCCCAAGAAGGAGAATATAGATATGATAAGGTGAAAAATTACCATGCGTTATACAAAAATAAAGGAATAGTCTTCAATAGAAGTAGCATCAGTGGTGCTCTTATTAGTGGAAGTTATGTCCATGCGGATGAAGATACCAAAACTATGTCTTCTAGATATCAAACCGAAGATCTTATTGGCACAGATCGCCATTATCAGATAAAAGAATTAACCCAAACTGAAAGTGACAATGACGACGAAATCTTTTTAACACCTACGAGTGAAGTTTGAGTAGTACATTATCCTATTGGCCATAACATTTCTATACTAAATTCAGATAAGGAAGCTAGAGATATTGGAATAGCATATAGCCTAGAAAGTGACACAACGCCTCCGATGGAAGACTTAATTGAAAGCCAGCGGTATGTTAGACGTAAGATCTCAGAATCAAATGGAGAAAGAACCTCCCAGCTAACTGTCGCTGAAACACAGGAAGACAATGTTGAAAATACAGATACTGATGCAAATAAATGCAAAATTGGCGATAAATGCCGATTAATGTAAGTTTACTGAAATGCTTCATTATACACGATGATTAAGAGAAATTTATAATTTATATTACAGATTTACCGTAGATCAAACACAATTATTGTGGAAGTAGTTTTAATATGTCTCAACACCTTACTTGCATTTATGCTGGGTCCATAAATAGAAGAATAGAGTTGTATCGACTTTATCCTACGATGAAAATCGAAATATTTTCTATTACGGCAAAAATGTTTTTAATGTGATATATTTGGTTTTAATTTTTTATTGTGAATATATGCTTAAATTTTAATGGATACTTTAAACAAGACATTGATTTTAAAAACTTTATATGAATCTGCAGTTATAATTTATTTTAAAAAAAGAAACAAACATATTCAGCATGAAATAAGTGTTATTTCATAAATAATGTAAATATTTTATTTTTCCTTTTATATTTGATTATATTGTTTTGTTTTTCAATTTACCTAGAAATATTAATTACTCTCTTCATTATGTGATTACAATATTTACCTATTTTGCAAACATGGCACACTGTGGGCATTAAGTATTTGTATTGTTCCTTTGGGCTTCTAGCTGCAACGAGTTTTCATCTGTTAACTTTACCTTTGTTCCAATTAACTTGATTGAATTTTGCTGTCCTGCTTCTTCTATATATAACATGGGAGTGCAACAGCTGAGTGTTCTTTTAGTTACAAATCGGCCGTGATTGACCTCCACCTCTTTGATTTGGCCCAAATGGCTTAAATCTCCTAAATCTGAAAATGCATTTGAAATATTTCTCGTTTTGTGTATACAATTGAAACTATTTTTAAAGTTTTAATTGTGTTTTAAAAAAAACAGTGATTAAGAGTTAAAAAAATGAAGGGCTTTTCAAACTTTGATTCTTTTAAAGTAAGATAAAAACGTTGGTTTGATGTCGATTGGGCTATATTTTGAAAGGCGTTATATTTATTGTTTCATGAATAATTAGTTAATTTGATATCACAGAATTGTTATATTCAAACTGTTCATGAACACAATTATATTAATTATGAAAGTGAATTTATAGACCGAAACTAATTCTGAACATTTGTGTCGTCCAACTGAAGGAAGGTTGATATTACATCACAATGTTTATGGAATAAAAAAACAACAATTGTCCAGACAATTTCCCCAACATATTTTTCATTATGAAAAACTAGGCTAAGTGAGCAGCAGGTGAATAATTTCATCTGAAAAATATGAACATTATTCGCAAAATGATAAGATACTCACGGCCCGCAACAATTTCTTCACTTTTTATAGATTTACCAAGGCAAACATAAATACAACGTATTTCTGTTTACTATGTGAAATTCTAAAAATGTATATATATATATTTTCCATAATGCAAGTTGGATCAAGGAAAATTAGTGGATATTGTTATTAATGGTAAAATAACACCAGTTCTATGATTTCATCTTTTTTTTCAAGTATAGTGAGGTAATATTCGTTTCCCTTCAGATTTGTATATTTTATGAAATCTTATTTTCGATTAAAACAAGGAAATATTGGTTTCTCTTGAAATGTGTATATTATTACATCTTTTTTTTCAAGTAAAATAAGGAAATACTCGTTTCCCTTTGAATGTAGTATAGGATTAGATCATATCTTCAAATAATAAAAGGGTATATTATATTACCTTCGGATATGTACAGTATATGATTAAAATATATTTTTAGATAAGATAATGGTAAAATTTGTTCACTTCATATATGTATATAATTACATTTTATCTTTGAGTAATATAAGGGATCATTCGTTTCCCTTTAGATGTGTATAGTTATTATATCTTATCGTGAAAAAAGGTAATATTCTTTTCCTTTTGAATGTGTATATGATTTCATTTTATCTTCCAAAACATAAGGGAACATCTGTTTAACTTCAAATGTGTATATGATTACATCTTATAATCAAATAAAAATGGGAATATTATTTTCCTTTCAAAATTTATAAGTGATTACACATTTCCTTCCAATAAAATGATTAAATTTATTTCCCTTCAAATATCTATATGATAACATTTCATCTTCAAATAAAATAAAATAAAATAATATTCATTTCATTTCAGATGTGTAAGATTGAATATTATCTTCAAATGGAATATGTAATTATTCATTTTTCTTCAGTTGTGCATATTTAAAGAAATAAGGAATAAGATTTAACCTTAAAGTATTTATAGGATTAAATCATAGCTCCAAATGAAATGTAGGAATAACATTTTCCTTTCAAATGTATATATTACATCTTATCTCAAAATTAAATAAGGGAATGTATGTTTCCCTTCAAATGTGTATATTAATGCAACTTATCTTAAAATAAAATATTTGTATATTCGATTCCCTTCAAATGTGTATATGATTATCACTTAGCTTTAAATAGAAGGAAGGGAATATTTTTTCCTTCAAATGTGCATATAACTATATTATGTATATATATATATATATATATATATATATATATATATATATATATATATATATATATATATATATATATATAATATATATAATATATAATATAGTTATATGCACATTTGAAGGAAAAAAAGCTTTTTTGTCGCACTAGCTCAATTATACTAGCTCATTTAGACCTAGCTTTTTTGGACCTAGCTCTTTTGGATCGCTCCCTATATATATATATATATATATATATATATATATATATATATATATATATATATATATATATATATATATATATATATATATATACATATATATATATATATATATATATATATATATATATATATATATATATATATATATATATATATATATATATCATTTAAATTAAATAAGAGAATAACAGTTTGTCTTCTAAAGCGTATATGATTACAACTTAATTTCAAATGACATAAGGGAGTATTAGTTTCCCTTCAAATGTGTATATGATTACATTTTATCTCCAAATGAAATAAGGGATTATTCGTTTCACTTCAGATATGTATATGATCACATCTTATCTTCAAATAAAATCAGTGAATATGCAGTTCCCTTCATATATGTATATGATTACATCTTAGCTTTAAATAAATTAAGGGAATATTCATTTCCCTTCAAATGTGTTTATGATGACATCCTAGCTTTATATAAAATAAAGGAATATTCGTTTCCCTTAAAATTTGTATATGATTACGAACTATATTAAGATAAAATGAGGAAACACTCTTTTCCCTCTCATTGTGTATATGATTAGATTTTAGCCTCGAATAAAATATGGAATAATTCATTTCCCTTCATGTGTATATGATTACATTTTATCTTCAAATGAAATATGGGAGTATCCGTTTCTGTTCAAATGTATATGTGATTACAATTTATTTTCATAGGAAATAAGAGAATATTTGTTTTACTTCATAAGTGTATATGATTACATCTTAGCTTCAAATAAAATATGGAAATATTTTTTTTCCTTTTAAATGTGTATATGCTTACAACTTATCTTCGAATGAAATAAACTAATATTCTTATCTTTTAGATGTGTATGTGGTTACATCTTGTCTTAAACTAAAATATGAAAATTTTTGTTTCTGTTCTAAAGAGTATGTGTTGGCAACTTATCTTCAAATGAATTAAGGGAATGCCGGTTTCCCTTTATATATTTACATGCTTACATTTTATCTCCAAATAAAGCAATGGCACAACTATTTCCCTTCAAATGTGTATATAATTCAATCTCATCTTCAAATAAAATAAGGGAATATTAACTTCCAAAATATTTTTCTATATGAATATATTTCATCTTCGAATAAAATAGGGGAATACTCCCCTAACCTCGTATGTGGGTATGATTATATCTTAGCTTAAAATAAAATAAGGGAATATTCGTTTTCCTTCATACAGTATATGTATATGATTACAGATTTCCTTTAAATGAAAAGAGGGAATATTTGTTTCCTTTCAAATGTGTATATGATCACATCTTATCAAATAATATAAGGAAGTATTCGTTTCCCGTGCGATGGGTACAGTATATGATCATATCTTATGAACATATGTTACAAGCACACGTAATTTTAATCAATGTAAATATCACCCACGAATGGCATTTAATACCGAATTCTATCTTGGGAATATATATCCACTTGGAATCCTTTTATGGTAACAGCTTCAAAGACAATATGGGAATATTCGTTTCCCTTCAATTTTATATATGATCACATTTTAACTTCAAAGGAAATAAGGGACTTTTTTACCTATATACGTGTATATAATTATATCTTAGCTTTAATAAAATAATGGAATATTCGTTTCCCCTTCAAATGAGGATATGATCTAATCTTATTTTAAAATAAAAGTATTATTTGTATCCTTTCAAATGTGTATTTGATTAATGCTTATCTTCAAGTAAGATTATTTTATATTCATTTCCCTTCAAATGTGGATTTGATTAAATCTTAATATAAGGGAATATAAGTTTTCCTTCTAAATGTATATGACTATATAATTTCATCAAATAAAGTAAGAAAATATATGCTTTCATACCAATGAGTATGATTACGTACTATCTTCATATATAATAAGGGAAAATTAGTTTCTCTTACAATTGGGATATGATTACATATAATATTCAATGAAATAAAAGAATAATCGTTTCCATTCAAATGTGTATATGATTACAACTTGTTTTCATGTATGGTATGGGAATATCAGTTTCCCCTTAGATATTTATTTAGGTGTTGATACTGTTCTCACTAGAATATTTCCTTGTTAGACACCTGGGATTGTAGCATCCTGCTTTTCAAAGTAAAGTTGTGTAACTTAGCAAGTAATACTATATATATATATATATATATATATATATATATATATATATATATATATATATATATATATATATATATATATATATATATATATATATATATATATATATATATATATATATATGCATATGTTTATATACATATATATATATATATATATATATATATATATATATATATATATATATATATATATATATATATATATATATATCATAAGAACACGTGATTTTAACTAATGTAAATATCACCCACGAATTGCATTTAATACCGAATTCTATCTTGGGAATGCATATCCACTTGAAATTCATTTTATGGTAACAGCTTCTGGCCGGGTGGTGATTCGAACCACCACCTGTACGGCTAGAAACCATGCTGG
>NC_090750.1:7674552-7707052 GCF_036898095.1 Palaemon carinicauda
AGAGAGAGAGAGAGAGAGAGAGAGAGAGAGAGAGAGAGAGAGAGAGACAGCACGAACTTGCTATGCAAGCATTGAGTAATAGGGGTTCTTCTTCTTCCAACGCAATGTGTCTGCAATGCCTTGTATTAATCTATCTGAGGCTCTCAAGTTAGTCCCAAATTTTCAGGAAGTCAACGTGGCCGAGGTTTTGTTTCTTTTGAGAGGATAGCCTCAAGGTTGGAGTGGCCAAGGGAGCATTGGACTACTCTTATTCAGAGTAAGTTGCTAGGTAAGGACCAGAAAGTTTACGTTTCCTTGGACGAAGATCTGTCCTCAGATTATGATTCTGTGAAGGCCATAGTTTTAAAGGCTTACGAGTAGGTACCAGAAGCTTACCGACAACGCTTCCGTAATTTACGTAAGGAAAGAGGGCAGACTTTTGTAGAGTTCGCCAGGGATAAAGAACAATTTGCTGGCGATTGGTTAAGTCTAAGGAGATGACGGACTTTGAGAAATTAAAAGAGTTGTTTTTGGTTGAGGAGTTTAAAAGGTCCGTGCCTAATGAGGTGAAGGTACACCTCGAAGAGTTAAAATTAGAAACTTTGCAGGAGGTGGCTATTGAAAGTGATGAGTATTTCCTCTCTCATAGAAATTTGATAGGGGAGGTACCCAGAAATAAGAAGTCTGGTTCGGTGAGAGATGACGGGAATAGTAACCAGAACACGTATAACAGGCCTAATGATAATTATGGTTCTCGTACTACTCCTGTTAACAGTTACAACAAGCAGACCACAAAAAACCCAGGGAAGTTGAGAAATTTGACTTGTTTCTTCTGTCACAAGAAGGGACACGTCAAAAGCATGTGTTTTGCTTTTAAAAAGTCGCAAGGGACCGAAAGACGTCCGGTAATGGCCATTCATAGGAATGAGAACGAGTCAGTGGCTGAGAATTCTAATAATCAATGACTAGGCAATAAGTCACTGGCTCCTTTTCAGGAATTTTTGTCCAATGGTTTTGTTCGCTCTGGGAATTCGACTAAGCAAAGAAAAGTTAAAATTTTGCGTGACACTGTGGCTGCTCAGTCTTTAATTCTCAGAGAATCTTTACCGATACATTTAGAATGTACACATAAGGAATATGTATTGTTAAGTGGTTTTCAAGATACGGTCAGGTCTTACCCGGTTGAGAGTGTTTATTTATCATGCCCGTCTTTTTCAGGTTATTTGAAACTGGCTATTATTGATAAATTTCCTATTAAAGATGTAGATTTGGTGTTAGGGAATGATGTTGCCCTAATAAATAAAACTTTCCCAATTGTGTTAAATTCCAATAATGAGATATTTGCAGTCACTTGATCGAAGGCTAGTAGTGTTGAGTCGGTAGTTGATGTTGATTTGAGTATTTTAGATCGTAGTGATAGCTTTGTTGTAGGTAGTGGTGTGTTGGATAATAAACTTAATTGGACTACTAAGGAACTTATTACAGCTCAAAAAGCAGATTTTAAAGACCTGCCTATTGACTCTGGCAAAATTACTGATTTGACTGTCACTCAATTTAAGATAATTAATAATATTTTATACAGAGTAAGTAGACCTTTTGATGCCATTAACACAGGTTGTGAAATTGTTAAGCAGATTACGGTTCCTTTCATTTATCGAAAGGAGTTAATGACATTGGCTCATGATAATGGTTTGGCTGGTCATTTTGTTATTTTAAAACCACTCGTAAATTGTGTGAAAGTTATTTTTGGCCTAAGATGAAAAATGATGTTAAAAAATTTGTAAATAGTTGTGATGCATGTCAGAAGGTCGGGAAGCCTAATCAACTAATTCCAAAGGCACCATTACATCCTGTTCCTGTTGTTTCTAAACCGTTCAGGGAAGTAATTATTGTCGTTGTTGGTCCTTTGCCGAAAACTCGTAGTGGCAATCAGTATATTTTAACAATTATGGATAGGATGTCTCGATATCCTGAGGCAATACCACTGCGAAATGTAAAAACTGTTAAAATTGTTGAAGTGTTAATTGAATTTTTCACCAGGTTTAGTATGCCCAAAGTAATTCAGTCTGATTGTGGGTCTAATTTTATGTGTAAATTATTTAGGGAGAAGATGGCCGAGTTGAAAATTAAACATGTGACTTCTTCCCCGTACCACCCTGAAAGTCAAAGTGTTTTGGAAAGATTTCATCAAACCATGAAATCTATGGTAAAAAAAATATTGTTTGGTTAATGATTCCGAAGGGGATAAGGAACTACCTTATCTATTATTTGCGTTTCGGTCAGTGCCGAGTCAATCTTTGGGATTTTCACCTTTCAGCCTTATTTTTGGTCATTGAGTGCATGGTCCATTGGATATGGTTCGTGAATCTTGGGAAGGGGACGCCCCTGATATAAATTTATTACATTATGTTAGTAATTTGGGTGAAAAATTAACGAAGGCTTGGAAGTTTGGTGGTGAAAATTTATTGTGTAGCCTAAAGAAATTGAAATCCTTTTTTTGACAGAAATACTAAGGAGTGTAATTTTGCAGTAGGTGATAGTGTGTTGGTATTGCTTCCCATTCCAGGAAACCCTTTAAAAGCTGCATTTTCAGGACCGTGGAAAATCTTAAAGAAATTAAGCGATGTTAATTATTTAGTTGAAACTCCTGAGAGGAGGAGGCTCTACCAGCTCTGTCACATAAATATGTTAAAAGCTTATAAAGGTCGTGACAAAGTTATTCCCGTGACATTAATTGGTAATACTACAAAGTGTAATGGTATTAATTCTTTTTCTTTTCCAGATGTGAGTAATTTTGATGATGATTGTTTTGATGGTGCCGTATAGCCTGATGATAATGAACATTCTTTAGAAAAATTTTCAGAAATGGTTTCACATTTAAATTTTGCAGAACAAGGATCTTTGAAAAAGTTAGTTTTTAGTAATAAGATTTATTTTCGGATGTTCCCGGACAGACCACTGTCCTGGAACATGATGTAGATATGGGTAACGCAACTCCGGTAAAACAAACCCCTTACAGGTTAAATCCATTTAAAAATTATGTTTTGGATAAAGAGGTTGATGATATGTTATGACACGGGCTGATTGAACCCAGCAACAGTCCGTAGTCTTCACCTGTTGTTTCGGTAAAGAAGCAGGATGGTCAATTCAGGCTTTGTTTTGATTACCGCAAGGTAATCGAGGTCACAAAGCCTGATAGTTATCCTCTACCCAGGATAGAGGACTGTATTGACAGGATAGAGAATTCGAAGTATATAACTAAATTTGATTTGTTAAAGGGGTATTGGCCAGTTCCGCTGTCCAAACGGGCACAGGAGTTGTCAGCATTTGTAACGCAGCGAGGACTCTATCAATGTAAAGTAATGCCTTTTGGCATGAAGAATGCTGCTGCAACCTTTGAAAGGTTGATGAATACTTTGGTTCAAGGTTTAGAGGGGTGTGTTGTTTATATCGATGATATCATAATTTATAGTGATGACTGGGACACCCATCTTAAACGTATTAGGGCCTTATTTCAGGTACTTGGGAAAGCTGGTTTGGTTATCAACCTCAAAAAGAGTGAGTTTGCCAAAGCAAAGGTTGTGTATTTGAGTCACGAAGTAGGATTTGGGAAAGTGGCTCCAAAACAGGCAAACGTAGACTCTATTAGGCATATTGAAATACCAAGGTGTCGCAGGGATGTCAGAAAATTCCTTGGGTTAGTAGGGTATTATCGCAGGTTTGTTAAGAATTTTTCTGATATCGCTGAGCCCCTGACTAATTTATTACGTAAGAATGTGACTTTTGTATGGACTAATGATGCCTAAAATGCCTTTGAAAAATTAAAGCATGTCCTAATAGATTTCCCTATATTGAAAGCCCCTGATTTTGACGTCCCTTTTTCACTTGCTACTGATGCGAGTGATGTTGGGGTTGGAGCAGTTTTGTTGCAGGAAGATGCTCATGGAGTATCTCATCCTGTTGCCTTTTTTTCCAAAAAATTATCCCCCACACAACGGAAATATTCGAAAGTAGAGAAAGAGACTTTGTGATTAATTTTAGCTGTAAACCATTTTCAAGTGTATTTATCCTCTACAGGGACTCCGATTAAAATATTAACGGATCATGATCCGTTGGTTTTCTTGAACAGGTTTAAGAATAAAAATCAACGGTTGATGCGTTGGAGCCTCTTGCTTCAGGAATGGAATTTTAGCTTTTCACACATTCCAGGCAAAAGTAATGTTGTCGCTGATGCACTGTCACGCATCAGTGACTGATTTTGGATTAAGTAATTAAGATTAAGATGTTAAATGTCTTGATTTGTAGGTTTTTCTTCGGTGTCGTCTTTGATTAAGAGTGGTTGATGGTAATTTTGATTTCTGTGTGTATTGTTGGTGGAGGTTAATTTTAAGGTGTTACCATTGTCTTGTGTATGTCCATTAATGATGTGTGAATTTAAGGGCCAAACCCGTCTAGTGTGAGGACGCTCTCTGGAGTGAGAAGAAGCATTTTTGGAAAGTGTTGTGAAGGGTCACAATATTGAGTGTTGCAAATCATATAATGTCATGTCCCTGTTTTTTGTTCATCTTTACATAGCTTAGATGGGTCACGGGCTCACGGGTCTGTAGCACAACACAGCCTTTTTTTTGGGCGCTACAGGCTGGTGTATGAGTGTTACCCTATACTGAGTTAAGGTTAATCTATTAAGGTTTTTGTCCTTATTTTTGTTTAACTGATATTTTTGTTTTTAGAATAATTTGACCAAGTCACGGGCTCACGAGTCGGTAGCACAGCACGGCCGTTTTTTTAGGCTCTACAGGCTGGTGTATGAGTGGTGACCTTGGTCGAGGTAATAACCACATCGTGGTCGATTTATATTTTTGTTGTTGGTTGTGTAGGTTTAGTCTAATAATAGGTTAGTCTTGTAAATATTTCTGCTCTGCTAACCTATGACAACCGCTCCACTTGAGAATTCATGAGGATATTACTATATTGGCTTCGTAAGTTGATCCTGATGTTATTTTTGGCGTAGTCAAAAAGTTATTTTCTTGTATTAGCTTTAAGTCTTAGTATTAAGCTTAAGATTTGATATCTATTGAGAGTATTGAAAGTGGTACAATTTTTTTTGCCACTATCTCTAATCTATATGGCAAGTGATTTAGTAATTTTAATAACTTTTTGAGTTTCTGACAGTTGACTTTAATTTTGCTTACTGTCCCTGTTTTATTTCATATAGATTAAATTGCTATGTTTGCTTTTGAAGTTAGCATTTTTATGTATTTCTTTAAATTTTGAGTTGAGTTCAATACTTTGCAGAAAAATTTCCTTTTGGAAAGTCTTTTTTTTGTTGGGCGAGGAGGTGTTAGTATGTATTACATTTAACGTAAATTAATTTAGTTTTGATCAAGTCACTTTGGCACTAATTATTTCTTTTGGAACGTAATGACCCTGTTTCCTCCTCCCCGACTTTTCTGACTTGTTGTATAGTTTTAATTACAATGAGCTTGTTTTATTTTTACGGGTGGTGTTGGAGGTGTTTTGGACGCTGAGTGTCCAGAAGGAGACAGTTGTTTCTGGACCTTTATGAAGGGGAGTGCTCGACTGACTGAGTCTGATAATCAAAATTTGCCTTTCTACACTTTATGCTGTTGTCTTCCTTTGGAAGCTTTATGGATTATTTAACCTCGCCCTGGGTTCAGTGATTTTGCCAAGGGGACCTCTCTGCCAACTGGTAAGGTGTGGTGTCTTTTTGGACCTCCGTGTCCGTTGATTGTATCGCGACGTAAAAGTGAATGATTACCTGTCTGACGGCGGTGTCCATGGATTGTCTGGCGCTGTGTATATTAATCCCCTCGACCTGTGATTTGAAGGCTGTGCTTTTCACTCCTATTGTTTAAAGCTCACTTAAGGGAAGCAATTTATTTTTGTTAATCATTTAGTGTGGGAAATAAGTTAGGTTATTCTGACTTTTCGACATTCTATTACTTTCGGGGTCCTCTCCTTAAATTGTAATTGTATAGTCTGTCTTAATTTGGTGTAATAGTGTTGGTTATTCTTTGTTTTCAATGTGTGTTTGGATTTGATTTATTTAATGTATTTTGTAAGAGGCTCATTGGTCATTTCCTTCTAAAAAGTTTGTAATCAATATATATGTTTCATTTTAAGCTTTTTATATCCTCCTTGATTCCATCTCTGTACACTCTGTTGCGGCCATTCCACCTATTGTGGACTTGGTCGTTAGTCACTTCATTAGTGTTTAAGAGACTTTTTTTATGTTTGATGGGTGTGGCCATAACAATATATATAAACTTGAATTTGGATATTGGTCTCTAATCATTCTTCAATACTGTTACAAGTAAAGGAAAAAGATTTATATTTACCATTTACAGATATTTATGAAAAAGGTTGATAATAGTACATTCAATAACAAGACAGCCTAAGAAATTGTGTACACTTGTCCTGAGTTCTTCTGGCGATCTTGAGAATAAAGTAGGATAATATTCGAACATCCAAGCCAAGTTTTAATGTTGCAGGCCAAAAAACCCAAAATCTGTGATGCAGGTGAAAAAAAAATAATCTGGGAGAAAAAGTAGTAAAAAAAAAAATATTTTATGCAATTACCACCTTATAATACAAAATATGTAAGAAATATTAAATATGAGCAATAAAAATTTGTCAAACAGAAAAATAATGGAATTTTATTCTTAGAGTGCCATTTGACTGGATATTTCCCCTCTAGGTCCCTCAGAAATCAATATAAGACCCTCAAATTACATAATGTGGCCACAGAATCTCAAGATAACGACATCACTGCATAGAATCACTATATACCAATGTTCACAGAAAATTTCATCAACTATTTTATATATATATATATATATATATATATATATATATATATATATATATATATATATATATATATATATATATATATGTATGTATGTATATATATGTATGTATGTATGTATGTATGTATGTATGTATATATATATATATATATATATATATATATATATATATATATATATATATATATATATATATATATATATATATATATCTTTGAGATGCATATCCAAACGTAAATATAAGATATTAAGATGTGTACATTGTTCGGTAAAATGGTACCCACATGGTTACCGAGGAAAGTTTGAGGGGGTGTAATACGAGGATTATCTGGAGGTTAAAATCTTAAAATCATTACAGATTTCTTTATTATTTAAACTAAAATTGTATGACAATATCCAAATAAAACCTGGGGAATGAATATAAAAAGAAACTTAAAAAGAAAATAACATAATACGTTTATTTACAAACTTATAAAGAAAATCAATGTTACTTTTTCTGTTACTTAAACTAACAAATTAAATCAATCATATCAGTAATAGAGAAGAGGAAGAGTCAGTAAGGTGGAAATACTTAAGGAATTGTTTTCTGCAGCCTCTGAGACGATACTAGTACGGAGGCTTCGGGTTTCAGAACGTAGCAGATAATTGAATTTGAAGGTTGGCATCAAGATGCGAAATCAGAAGTTATCTCCAAGAAGTCGATGATAGTGTTAAATTAAGGTAGGGCTGGCAGCTTCTATTTGTTTTTTCTACTCAATCATAACAGGATTTTGGCGATAGGCTATTGTCGTCTGAAGGAAAGGCTCGAAACTGATTCTCAGACTTCTGGTCTTCTTTGCTTCTTAACTCGTAAGGATTTGGTTCTCATCTGCTTCGATCATAGTTCCTCTTGTCTTGTATCTTCTCTTATATCTCCTGGATAATCTTTTTTTTTTTAAGTTTATATATCCATGAATGGGCGGAATTAATTACAGTTGGCAATAGTCATTTCCAAAGAAGGCATTTTTTTGCCAATCCTGCGTCTCGATTGACCACTTCAATAACGCCATGGAAGCTTCTAGAACAAAATTCTGATGCAATCTGGACCAGGAGTTAAATCGTATCAAAAGGGCAGCACGTGTTCACCCATGAAGACATGTTTCATAAACAAGGATATCCCTCACGCTCTTTTTCTAAAAATATGCTGACTCCACTGATTAAGTCCCTTACTGTTGCAGGGCTCTTAGTCAAGGCTAGGTTTACTTCTATCATGCTGACGACAGTGAATTGATGACTGGTTTGAACAAACAATACAGTAGTCGAATCTCGTCTTACTGCTCACACTTTGGGATTAGATATTTTTGACTTTTAATAAAGTTTCCCCTCAAAAGTATTTTATCTATCCATGACACGTTCCTTCTAACAAAAAAAGAAAAAGAAAAAAATATTGATTTTACTTTTTTAAAAGGATTGCAAATGGGGAAAGAAAAGAACATTCATTCCCAGAACTGAGGAACAACACTGCACGAAACTTCAACTTAAAATGAGCAAAACATACCTCTTTTACATTTCATTAACACAACACAATACTGTAGTGTTATTTAAAAAAACGTAATTCGTTGATGAAGAAAAAAACAAAAGCTTCTCTTATTTTCTAAAATCTCTGGAAAGGTTATCAGACATGATAATATTCTTTCTTTTTATATGAATAATCTTAAAATTATAATCTTGTAGCTCTAAACTCCAATCCATGAGACGTTTATTCTTATTCTTATATCTTTCCAAATAAACTAACGGATTGTGATCAGTATACACAGTTAAAAATAGGACTACTTCGTACTTAAATCTCGAAGTGTTCCAAGACTGAAACTAAACTAAACAATTCCTTCTCCAAAGTAAAATAATTTGGCTGAGCTTTATCCTGTTTCTTTGAATACTATGCACCTGGGTGCTTCATCCCATTCACTTCTTGCAACAAGACTCCTGCTATATCAATGTAACTAGCATCTATCGCTAAATTGAATCCTTGCTAAAATCAGGTAACAATAATACTGGCTCGTGAAGCATTACGACCTTTAATTTATAGAAAGCTTCTACACATTCCTAATCAAATACAAAACTTCGTCTATTATTAAAAAAGGTTAGTTATGGGAGTGCATATTTCTGAAAAAGGGTGTACAAGTCTACGGAAATATGAAACCATCCCGAGAAATCTCATGGCCTGCTTTGAGTTGCTGGGTTTGGGAAATTGATCATAGCATCTGTGTTCACATTTCTTAGTCAAATCTTACCGAGACCAGCTTTATGCCCTAAATAGGTAAAAGAGATTTTCCCAAATCAGTATTTCTTTAAATTTAATAAAGGTTTCGCCTTTTTAAGGGCTGCAAGGAATTTAGCTAAAATTCGGAAATATTCTTCCCAAGTTTCTGAAAATATAGCAAGATCATCTAAATACAAAACACAGTTATCAATACCATTTGAAGTTTAGTCATTGATCTTTGGAAAGTACTGGCTGAATTCCTTAATCCAAAAGGCATTAGTTCATGTTTATAACTAACGAACGGTGTTATAACAGCGGATATTTTCCAAGATCGTCTACTTTCAGGTACATGCCAATAACTTTTGTCCAGGAGGAATTAATAGATTCATTATGATAACTGTATTAACTTTCACAAATAGAGAAACTAAAAGAATAAAAAAATCTAATTGAAAATGAGATATGTGAAGAGGTCAATATAGGGGTTAGAATTGAAAAAAAAGCGAATGGTGAAAAATATCTACATATCTACTTGAGAAAAAAAAAAAAACTATATAAAAAAGTATGATAAATTGTGTGTAAAATAGGGTGTTTATGTAACAGACACGAGGTCTATACAAAGGAATGTATTAGAGTTTTACGATGATATAAGCTTAACAATGAAGGCTAAATTAACAGAGAAAGATGTTTGGAAACCTATATCAGGAATGCAAAATGGGAAATACCCTGGAGTTGATGGATTAGCCGTCGACTACTACAAAACTAAGAGGAGTATAATAAAATCAAATTTATGAAGGTACTAAAACATTCATTTACTAATTTTAAAATGTGGAAAGGCTCAAATAAAGGCGTTTTCAAGCATTCACCAAAACATGAAGATAAGTGTAAAATATATATATATATATATATATATATATATATATATATATATATATATATATATATATATATATATATATATATATATATATATATATATATATATATATATATATATATATATATATAATGGAGGCCTATAGCAATGCTAAATGTAGGTTATAGAATTATAGTAAAGGTCTAAGCAAACATGTTAAATGCAGTGCTCTCTACATTCGTACCTAAGGAAAAATTCTTTGCTGTCCCGGGAAGGTCAATTATTAACTGTAACACTTTGCTAAGAGACGTAACATTCTTCAAGTAATGAGAACAAGACAGGACCTAAAAATCCTTGATTGGTATTAAACATTAGATAGGTTTAATCTGGACTTTCTATTCGGAACGTTTTCCAAATTTTGATTTTCTTTCGAATGTGAAAACTCGATTAAAAGGCTCTATAAGGATGCCAGAAGTTGCACATATACACGTGGCCATATATCAGACACTTTTCTTATAAGAAAGTCTGTTCGACAGGGTTTTCCATTATCGATAGTTTTATTTGTTAAAGCTCAAGAACCATTTTATAGAATAATAAAGGCTAGGCTTTGCTGATGATAGCACTATCATTCTGAATAAGTTATATGGTATTGAGGAAACTTTACGGGTTATTGATTGTTTTGAAGAAACAAGTGGAGGAAAACTCAACAGAAAGGAAACTTACATTATGGGAAGTGGATCATAGAAAGACAAACTCGAATGGCCAAAAAAAAAAAAAAAAAATAGATAGAAGTGAAACAAGGCTGTTTTGAGATCCAAGGAATAATCCATAATGAGGATTAAGAACTATCTGTAAGGATGAACTGGGAAAACATCTTAGATAATATTTTGAAAACATTAGGTCCACTTTAGAAACGCAGACTAAATTTATTCTAGATGAATGTGATAGTTAATGAAACTATACAGTCAAGGGCATGGTATGTTTCCTAGGTGTCTCTAGTTCCAGTTGAAATTGGTAAATATGCATAAAATTGTATCTTCAAATATCTGAGGAATGGGAATTATCAACCCATTAAAAGGGAAACAACGTATCTTTTAGAAAGGCAAGGATGATGTGGTACTGGAAATATAACTGGGAAAAACAAATTTTATACTGTTCAACCGCTTTCACATAAGTATTATCAATACATCAATGGGATATGAAAAAAACTGCATCTTAGTATAAGCTTAGACTTTCGTATCGTGTTGATTTTAACAGATTAAATGAATTAAACATTCCTAGCACTCCATATTATGACAAAAACAAACGATATTCCCTTTTGTAATAAAAGTAAATACACATTCTTTGCGGAAATAAAAACATTTACTGTTACATGCTGAGAGGTGAATGAGTTCATCGGAATATTGAAGAAAGTTATCCGTTATTTAACTGGAAAGTCTCAGCTACAAGGGATAGGTTATTTATGACGAACATTACGGTCAGCTATTTGTGTAGTTATTGTTGAGATGCTGAAACAATTATGCTCTTAGTTTATCTTTTTAAATTTAGAAGAACAGTAGTGAATTGGATCAAAATAGTTTTAAACAAGATTTGTAAAATACATACAGAAAATCTTATAAAGATTTTAAAACTGGACTTTCTGCCATATGAAAAAAGGGATAGAAATACAACAAAGTCATTAATAACCGAAATGGTATCTCCGTAATGTAATGCCTTTAGCAGATGAGTTAAACATGCTTTCCTTTATTCAAAACAAGAGTTATATTGTTAGAGTCACTCGGGGATAAACGTCTTTTACATTTTACCAAAGAATATGTTAATCTCGAGAAAAAAATAGGTATATTTATATGAATGATAAATTCCTTAATGATAACTGAAGTTTCAAATATGTACAGTGTAGTAATCATTATTTATTGGATTTCTAACTAGTTTTGTTTTTATTATGTCTTGTAAATATTTATATTATTGACTGTTAGTATATGCAAATTATGTATTGTAAACTACATTATACACAAATATTAAAGTATAAATGTATATATAAATATATATTTTTAAAAATGAACGTGCAAAATGTAAATTTTAATTTAAAAAACAAACAAGCATTTCACTAGAAGCACTTCTCGGTAGAATATATATATATATATATATATATATATATATATATATATATATATATATATATATATATATATATATATATATATATATATATATATATATATATATATATATATATATATACATATATATATATATATATATATATATATATATATATATATATATATATATATATATATATATATATATATATATATATATATATATATATATCATCCTTATCATCATCATCATCATCATCATAATTATTATTATCATCATCATCATCATCATCTCCTCATACACCCATTGACAGAGAGGGTCTCCGTTAGATTTCGCCAGTTGATCCTATCTTGAGCTTTTAAATCAATACTTCTCAATTCATCATCTACTTCACGCTTCATAAACCTTAGCCATATAGACCTAGGTCTTCCAACTCTTCTAGTTTCTTGTGTAGCTCAGTTCATAGTTTGATGATGTAATCTCTCTCGGGAAGTGGAAAGAGCATGCTCAAACCATCTTAATCTACCCTTCACCATGATCTCATCCACACATGGCACAAGAAGAATCTGTCTTATATTTTCATTTCTGATCCTGTGCTCAAACCATCTTAATCTACCCTTCACCATGATCTCATCCACACATGGCACAAGAAGAATCTGTCTTATATTTTCATTTCTGATCCTGTGTTACCTTTTACCTTCGAAGAGCTTTGTTCTAAATTTTACCAAATCTCTTAGGTATTGTTTCATTGTCATGTCACGACTAATATCCATACATTAACACCGATCTCACTAAACTGATATATAGCCTGATATTTAAATGTAATTTTAGGCAATTTTGTTTCCAAATTTTCCTTAACATAGCCATTGTCTAATTTACTTTTTTCAATCTTTCATGAAACTCAAATTTTAAAGAACATGTATGAGACATCATAGTTCCTATATATTTAAACGCGTTCACCTCCTAAATTTTTTCTTCCTCCAGTTATATTTCATCTTCCATTGTACATTTCGTTTTCGTGCTCTTTTTCTTTCTTTTATCTATTTTGAGCCCAAACTCATGGGATGTTTTATGCGTTCTGGTTAGTAAACTTTGCATATCCTTTGGGGTTTGACTAATAAGGACAACGTCATCAACATACTCTGGGGCTGCTAATTTTCTTTTAACAATTGAGTCAAATTCTTCTTCGCTATCGGCAACTGCATTTAAAGATCGACGAGGAAGATAAACAACATAGGCGACAACATATTGCCTTGAAGTACTTGATTGTTCACTAGAAAATCATTTGATTAGATTCCATTAACATTAAGTTTACCCTTGTCCTGCCCAAGAACAACCTAATCAAATTTGTATATATATATATATATATATATATATATATATATATATATATATATATATATATATATATGAATATTTATATATATATATATATATATATATATATGTATCTATATATATATATATATATATATATATCTATATATATATATATATATATATATATATATATATATATATATATATATATATATATATATAAATATATATATATATATATATATATATATATATATATATATATATATATGTATATATATAGATACATATATATATATATATATATATATATAAATATATATATATATATATATATATATATATATATATAAATATATATATATATATATATATATATATATATATATATATATATATATATATATATATATATATATATATATATATATATAAATATACACACATATATATATATATATATATATATATATATATAAACATAGATATATATGTATATATATATATATATATATATATATATATATATATATATATATATATATATATATATATATATATATATATATATATAAGAGGAATTCCATAAAATGAGGAAGGGCATCCTTAGATGGAAAATTTTTGTGAGGTCATGAGTAGGATATATGTTGGTAATAATTTGATTGATATTCGTAAAGGTGAAGAAGACCTTGATATGCCCATGAATGAATTCAGCGTATTTGAAGTCGAAGCTGTCATTAAAAAAGTCAGGAGATTTAATACACAGGGATACGATGGAATATCTGCTGAGATGATTTTTTCCGAAAATGAAGTGAATGATAAAACACTTGTAAGATTATTTTGTAGAATGAAGCATGAAAACACAAACCTGATGAATGGGAGCTAGGAGTGTCAGTGAAATGGCAAAGATAGGAAATATGACTGATTGTCATAATTACAGAGACCTTATACGTCAGTTGGCATAAATACTATATAGTATGGTCATTCTAAAGAGACTAGAAAGAAACATGAATGAAAAGCTGGGAGATGAACAAAAATGATTTCGAGAAGGTAGAAGTTGTACTGACTAAATTCGCATTTTAAGGAATGTTGTACAGCAATGTGTAGAATATAAATAAATAAATATATATATATATATATATATATATATATATATATATATATATATATATATATATATATATATATACATATATATTTGTATATATAATTCATAATTGTATATATATATATATATATATATATATATATATATATATATATACATATATATTTGTATATATAATTCATAATTGTATATATATATATATATATATATATATATATATATATATATATATATATATATATATATATAATTCATAATTGTATGTATATATATATATATATATATATATATATATATATATATATATATATATATATATATATATATATATATATATATATATATATATATATATATATATATATATATACCTTTTCAAACACTTCTTCAGTCTTTTGAGAGACTTTGATGTTCATGAGTGACAGAGATTCTGTCATTTTGTAACATCGAAACATCATAAGTTGGGGGTGTAAATGTCTCCCGTACAGCCCGTATCATTTTATTTTTATTTTTGCAATAGCTTTCTCTCTCTCTCTCTCTCTCTCTCTCTCTCTCTCTCTCTCTCTCTCTCTCTCTCTCTCTCTCTCTCTCTCTCTCTCTCTCTCTCTCTCTCTCCCCTTCATTGACTCCAAATGGATTTAATTTTCTTCTACGACTTCTTTTTTTTTATCTTTTATTATGAAAATACAGTAGTAGTTTATTAACTTACAATTTTTTTCTTTCCTTTGTCAATAAATATTCCTTTTCAAATTATCTTTTATATTTTTTGTATATACATTATAATATATATTTTAATATAAAAAAAATAAAATTTTAATTTTTTTCTAAATATGTTTTTAAGTTAGAAACATACTGATCTGTGAAAATATTTTTAACATGATTCTTATATCCAATAATATTTACATTAAATGCATTTGACGGTTTATTCTTTATACACTTAATAATTTGCTGGTCATCGCTTATTCCCAATTCTCTTGCCATCCAGATACTTGAAATAAAATCTGCTCTTGTTACCATTGCTGTATTTTCATACCTTTTTGAGTAAACTTCAAAATGTAGTTTTATAATCCTTAACCTGTTATTAGTTTCTATGTATCCACATCCGCATTCCTTAACATCTTTTATTTTTATCATTGCAAGCCTATCATTCGTACTTGAAATTTCATGAACATACGTAAACAAAATTTCTCTACTTTCATTTTCTATATATTTAGTATTTTTATGTTCCCAAATTAGTTTCTAGTTGAATATTGGATAAAAGTTTTCAATATTTGGAAGATATTCACTGTTTTCCATTAAATGTTCATATACCACTTTCGTTCTTATCTGTGGATAAGAGGTCATCTTATTAACACTTTTTAAAATATTTATCATACTTTTATAAAAACTTGGTTTAAAAAATGTGCTATCCTGATGTTGTCATTCGTTTTCTATAAGGTAGGCTGCTCTGACTTTACAATAATAAAAAATTATTTGGTAACTAGAACAACGATCTTTTAAACATTTTAGAATTGTGCTAAACATGATTACATCGTTTTACACTGGATATCAATAATTCCACAGCCACCTCTTAATTTTGACAAAAACATAGTTTTCCTTGCAACAGGTTCCCAGTTGCTGAATTCGTTTTACATAATCTACTGGAGCTGGGTATATATGTACCGTATACCACAATTTTGCAAGAATTTTACGATTTACAGTTATTGCTTTTTGAAACATTGTTAATTTTCGGTTATGATAGATCCAATGATTTTATTTGTGCTACTCTCGAATATATTTCAGTTCAAATCTAGACTCTGTTGATAACCGTTGCTATGACATATGCTTAAAATTTTACAACTTTTCAATAGTTTTAAACCATATTCTACCCATGCTACCCTCTCTTTCCAGTTACAAAGACCAAAAATGGAAGTTTTACCTCTATTGAGAACTGCACCTGAAGCGTTCTCATACTCTCTGATAACATTGAAACATTCCTCTAGTGCAATATCACAAGTAATAATTATAACAGAGTCGTCTGCATAACCTAGCAATAATACATGCATATCATTTGGCAATTGTAAACCACAATTAAACCTCTTCTTAACCATTCTGTGAAATACTTCCTAATAAATGATAAATAACCTCATAGATAATGGACGACCTTGCCTTACAGATCTATTGACAGGACAAGGGTCAGAGATATGACCATTTATACATAATACAATTTCAATTAACAACATCGTCATCAAACCCAAAGCTTTGTAGTATTCTCAATAAAAAATTATGATCGACACGATCAAATGCCTTTGACCAATCCAAGTTCATCAAAGCTGCATTAGTATTACTTTCATTTAAATAGAGTATTAAATCGCTTATAAAAAAAAGTTCATATTGTTAATTGATCTATTTTTAACACAACACAATTGGTTCTGTGATATTATCAAGTGTAAAAGCTTTTAATCCATCTAGATCGAATTCTTGTTATTATCTTAAAATCAACATTTAACATTGTCAAAAGTCTCCAGTTACTGATTATATCTAAATCCCCTTCCTTAGGTATGATGGATATAACCCCATTATTCATCTTTGAAACATTCTTGTTCCTAAACATAAACTTTATCATTTCAATAAATTACCCTTTAACAATATTCCAACATTTCTTATGAAACTCAACCGGCAATCCATCTAACCCCGGGCTTTTGCCATTTTTCATGCCCCGAATGGCATCTAACACTTCTGTTTCACTGAATGTGTTTGTTAATATTGTATTATGTTCATCTCATATAACTTTCTCTATAATATTCAAAAACTCATTTTGCCTATCCATATCACATTCTTCTTTTCTGGATAAATTGTCAAAATGTTCTCTCACATAATCCATGATGGCTTTTGGGCTTATCATTTTACTCCCATCATCTCTTTTTATCTTACTTAAAAAAGAAAACCGTTACCCCTTTCTCTGTTCAAAGTAGATACGCCGATACCTGCTCCACTTTCAAATGGTTTTCAACTTTAGCCCTTCACTTCACTTTGAATATGATTTATTCTTGACTTCAACTGATTTGCAATATCAAGATTACCAGGCTCTAAACTAGATTTCTCCATTTCTTGCATAAACTGATAATTTAGCAGATTTAACAGACCGTATTTTTGCTTATTTACTTGTTTTGAGCATTCAATGAAGAAATTCTTGAGTTAATTTCTTGCAAATTCCCACCACAAAATTATAGTGTCAAAATTACATTTGTTTCTTCGAATAAATTCCCAGCATATAGCAAAATTATCTGCGCTAATATCATTTTCAAGTATACTAGAGTTCAATTTCCAGTATCCCATCCCTATTTTTACAATATTTTCTAATATCAAGGATAACTTTACAGTACAGTGATCTGACCAACTCAAAGGAACTGTATGAGTGGTAAAGATATTATTTAGGAAGTCTTTGACATAAAACCTATCCAGTCAAGAACCATAATTCTCTCTCAGAAAAGTATATTCAGTTTGGTGATTTATGATAAACCTAGCATCCTTCAATTTTAAACTATTTTTTTTGGTCCAAAAGCGATTTTGACAGAAGATCATTATCAGGATTTGAGCAATCTCCCATGCTTGTAATGCTATTCCATTCTCCACTCATTATTATATTACTAATATTGTTTCTTAAAAAAATATAAAATATCACTGCCAAGCAATATTTCTCTTTCTCGTTTTTTATCACTGCCTGAAGGAGCATATACATTAGATATTTTAATTCGATCATTTGAAATTCTACATACCGCAATTATGACGAAACCATTTACATCAATTTCCGAATCTAAAATTTCCACATTGGATGTGTTATTAACAATTACAGCTAAACCTCCTTTAAATTTTTGAGAATATGTTATGAGGATCTGACAATACTTTTCTAAGTATTCAAATTTGCTTCTATCTTTGATGTTGCTCTCTTGAATAAAAATGATATCAAGTTCATGAAAAAAACATTAAATTAATTAACTTCATCTGCTTATTTACATTATTCAATCCATTTACATTTATTGTGGCGACATTTACCATGTATGTATTGAATGTCAAAGTATTGAAGGGGAAAAGATGAACATAGAAACACAAAGTTCAACAATGCTTTGTTTTCTTAGAACGATTTCTATACATGTCCGAGGAATTACTTCCATCCGAAACATCAAAATTTTTCGTGTCCATTGCCTCATACTTTTCAAGAGTTATTCGTAATTCATTGTCAACACCCTGTTTAGTGTGCCAAGTCGCACTTTTCTCATCAGCATTGGGTAGAACCCGAGTTTCATCTAATTCTAAAGCAGCGATTTCACTTTCCTCGCTTACAATCCCACATTCCTCGGTATTTTTTTGACACTTATTAACTTTTGTATATTCCTCACCAATGTCTCGCTCATTTAAATTATCTACATCTTTTCCTAGATTTATTGCATTTACTTTATCGTCTTCATCTATTGCATGGTGAACAATTACTTCCACTACTGTAGTTTTCATTTCACATGTTCCAATCTTTTGTGATTTAATAGTTGCTTCACACTGATAATACTCTCCTGTGTCATCGTCGCAGTCCTCATTAACAGGCTTTTCGTTTTTCTCGTTTGGTATTCCCTGCCTTTTTTCTACAAGTGGAAGAGTGGATTGGGGATTTTTTACATGTTCCCCCTCAACTCCACTTTCTACTTCTACAATATCCTCATGTTCCTGGATCTTTTTTCCTTCTCTACCTGAGAAATCATTTCCGGTCCTTCTCCTATTCAGGGTGATTTCTGGGAAGTTTTCTGCACTCAACATGGGCACACTCATTTCATACTCACAATCCTTTATCTTGTGTCCTTCTGCTCCGTGTCTATAGCAAGTACGTAGTTGTCCATTATAAACAAAGGACATAGCATAACCATGGGTTGTAATAGAAGAAGGGATATTTTCCTTTAACCGCATTGCAGCCGTCCGAACACCTGTTAATAATCCATTAAATGGGCCATATGAAAACCTGTTTTTTCTTACAAACTCAACTTTTCCATATCTCGACAAAACTAGAGTTAAAACATCATCTGGCTTTTCGAATGGCGCATTCCTTATCGATACGTAGGTTATATAAAAACTTAGATTCTCAACAACAATTCCACTCTTGTCTAAACTGTCTTCATATTTCTCCATCAGTTTATTAAATACGCTAGATACCACTTTTACTATTACTGTTTCTACTCACTGGCAGCACACCTATCACTTTATCCAGGGCGAGTCCCATGCTCTTAAAAAGGGCGTCACTTACTATTTCCATGGTTGGATAAACTGTAAATTGCAATCCAAAGGAGTCCGTCCTCCTCAGCAGTGCTGAAAACATCCCCATTTTCCTGACGTCTATTTTTCCCTCAATAGATGGCGGTAGCGTCGCCCACACCCGACCGGTATTTGGGTATGCCAGTTACTTTCGTCTGTTTTCACTTAAATTAAGGCTATAAATAGCTTAATGTACCGAAAAAACACCAATAAGTAAAGTCATTATATTCAAACCCTATTAATGGGTTACTCACTACATTTTGAGATGTAGCCTTCCTATAGAACACTGGAAAACTACTAAAAAAAGAGAGCGGTCCAAACGTCGTCTCAATCTTCGACTTCTAAACCATTAACAGACATTCCACTTCTCTGACATTTTTTTTTTTTTTTTTTTTTTTCAATAAAGTGTCTCTACACATATTTCTTTGTAACCATATTCTATGAGGTTCTATAAGAATGAGTTGTTCGGGTAGAATTCGATAAGCAACTCTGTCTCTTCTATCCGAATGGCAGCTTTCTTTCTAAACAGAATTACACATAACTCTGTCTACAAGATAAGTTAAATCTGTAAATATGTATAACTCAGTTCATCGATCCCTCCAGATTGTCTGAAGTTCATACTCTTTTGCAAACATGGGCAATGAAACTTACACCCCTTGTTACTTGATACTGACGTCATTAGCTTTTCTTTCTGTATCCCATTGTTACCTGGTAACAACTGATAATCGACAGACTGTGTCTGAACGTATGGACTCACCTTGAAAGTTAAAGTTCAACCGGAGAGTGTGCAAAGTTCAGACTCTATGAACATGGGTAGTTCTATCACACTTCTTGGAGATAATTATTGATTTCATCAGCACTCCTTTCTGTTTCCATTTGGAAACTATAAAGAATTGCTGTATGAAGGACAGCATTGAACCATGTGAACGTACCTTTGTTAAGACATTCAACATAGAATGGGATTTTCCTTAATATCAGAAACCAATAGGATTTTGAGCATAAATATTGTATCAGGAATAGTCAAGTGCTGACCTTATTTGGAATAATGAAAATATCATTTACGTTTAATAATTTGGGGATGAAGCCAGTACTTTTTGGCTATTAAAAAAACTCTCAAGAACGCTAGTGCTAATTTGTTTATTTCTTCTAAAACTAGAGGATTCCATAAAGCAGTTGTTTTACTTATTCAATATATATTTTTTGGTATGATATTGCTGACCATAGGCTCTATACAACCATTATTATCATCACACTACCAATTGTAGAATGTATTTCTTACTGCTTATATCAAAGGAAGTAAAGTTGGGATGAAGAAGTTTACCAAAATCTCTCTGCTTTTAGTAATAATAATTATGTTTGTAAATATGGCTACAGTAAGTGATAGTTTTGATAAAGCATTCGGACGTAGAACTCTGTCAAGGTAAGTAATCTAGATAAAGGAAAAGGATCCTTATCCAGATCTCGACTTTTCCCTAAACCCAATATAATTTAGTATATTATGTAAAATTTTCGTTAACCAATGTTTTCTGCGTAATATTGCTAACACATAGGCGAACAATTACCAGAAACGAAAAGACATCTTAGCTGAAGTAAAATCTTTATCCACGGAAGTTAGCATTTACTGTAACATTGGTGATTGGCATGTATGGTTGTCCTTTGACGGTATCAGGAAGTGTGTATTATTTGTTATTTGACCAGTTGTATTCTCTCAGCATATCCTAAGGCATTGTGCCGCAGACACATGAACTCTCAGTTGCTGGTTCCAATTGCCCAATCCCTGAATATCAATTCAACTGATATTTTAAGCCCAATGGGTCGTTCTAGTGGATCATGGGTTAGTCTCTTAATACGAAGGCTATATGTACTCTCAAAGAAAGAAAAAAATATGACTTCAACAGTATTTTACAGTGATGCCATTTTTCAAATACATTGGTAGCATTTTTTCCTTAACAGCTAAGAAATCTGATAGAAAAAGGTAAGTTGGGAAAAAATTAACGGGGCTTCACATGCTCTTGTTAGGCATGAAACTAACCTGTTAAATCCAAGTATATAAAGCGGTACGTATCCAAACAATTCTTCTTGGTGTAAAGGACTTCACTCCATATCAATGCCATCTCAATATAATAGAACATTATTATATTTCCTATTTACAGAATTCATTAACACAGAGAGATTCAGGAAGAAACAGGATGCTTAACCATAGAAGCTATGATCACCAAGTATCAACAATGCTTGATTGGCTTTATGATTTGTATGCCTAGGCAACGGCTCCCAAATAAAATTTTGCATTGACAATAAAAGAAAAACACACACATTCTCACAAAAACAAATCTACCAAAACCAGAAAACTCTTCTAGGGATCATACAGTCTGCAGAATGAGATTGAATAATCACCCCTTACCAATTGAGTAAAGTTGCACCTTGACTTTCACTGTAAAAAAGAAGAAACATCAATCTGATAGAGTATTCCCTGCTAGGTATATGAGTCACAGATAGGCCTGGTGAGCCATAGCAATATGAACCTAGGCGGTGAAAGTAGTGGCACCATATCTGAGAACTACTCTTACTTTCATGATGTAAGAAGGAACTTTAAATCTCGTCATTGGTAAAGATGGACTGTTATTAATTTTGCTATTAGGAAAGGGAGCATTACAATATTCCTTTCAGTCCTCAGATCTACAGCCATTCATTTGCTTGTATCAGCTAGTCATAGTGATCATTACGATAGGGATTAACGAGCAAATACGAATTTTTAATGCAGATTTGGTTATTTTTTTTTTCTTTTTTTGAAGATCCCTCATGCATATTAATGTTTATCGCTCATCGTTTTATTACTCTTTAGTTGACGTTAGATTCCCAATACCACTATAGTATATGTAACTATAAATATAAGATGATTTTGATTTTTTTTTTTTTTACGAGGTCATTTCTACTTCAACAATCATATATAAAAAAATTTATGGTTTACCTAATCCATCTGGCCATCCGACTTTCTCAAGTCGAGTATTAGAAAATAGTTTTGAAATTATCTAAATTCAGTAATACTGCTTTATAGCGTTTGATTTTTATTGAAAATAAAAGAGGAATCTCTGAGGAAAGCTGTGTCTGAAAGTCTTCGTTCTTCAACAATAATGTTTACTTGGGAAACACAGCAGCTGCATTATGGAGCCAGATTTAATTCTCATGGATGGGGTTTATTAGTGCAATGATTGCGGAGAGAGAGAGAGAGAGAGAGAGAGAGAGAGAGGAGAGAGAGAGAGAGAGAGAGAGAGAGAGAGAGAGAGAGATGAACTCTACACCTATGTTGATCATCATTCACTCGCATCTCGATGTAGGTTATTTAAAAAAAAAAAAATGGTTTCCGTAGTGATCTTATTTTCAATGACGAGTACTGTATTCAGTGTTATAAAAAGAATTTTTTTTTCTTTTTTTTTAGTAATTTTTACAGTTGTTTATTTCTTTATCCGTCTCGAAAGGCATTCAGAGTTATAGATTATATTTTCCATAAAAACACATAGATATAAAGATATTTAGGTAAAGATAACCTAGTTTTAGTGATGTTGATCTTCAGTTATGGATATGAATATTTGGCATGAATATTTTATTAGATTAATTTAAAAGTGTATGCAGAATATCGCTGTCAGATAAATTTTATCAGTAAGCTATTATGGTGAATTTGAATCACTGTCCAATATATGCATATTGCGTTGGAGTATCTAGACACACGAAGGAGCATGTAACTACATACGACTAGTTGGCCCCAAATGAGTCTATAATGATAGTAGTCTTGTGGTGTGACAGATAATCTAATTGGATTAAGAACGTCGACTCTGGAATATAATTAGAGTCCTTACACTTGCATGATGATTTTATGGAATTGAGGTACTTTACCGGAAAGACAAAAACAAATCTAAAATGAGCTAAATTGATGGGAATTGCTTACTGGAAGTTAATGTAAATGGTTTGAACTTCAATAACTTAAGAAGCAATTTCACCAAGTGGATTAAAGTGATCTGGAGGGGGATTAAAGTGAGCTATGCTGTAAAAAAATGAAAGTGGTTTTCATAGTGATCTTAATTTGAATGATAATTACTGTATTCAAGGTTATCAAAATCGTGGTTGTGTTGTGATATTTCACTTTTCAAATATAAAGTAGGGTATACTCTACGTACAGGGGAAAATTATATAACTTGGCATCTTTCTTTCCATTTGTAAATATTCCGTCTCCTAAGTTTTAGCAATATTACTCATTTCGCCGTCTAGAACATATATAAGGCCACTCAGAGCTGTGAATAATATATTTCATAACACCATATAAATATCAAGATATTGACCTAAGGATAACCTAGTTTTAGTCGTGATCATTTTCAGTTTCTATATATGTTCTGTATATTACCCATAAATATTTCATTAAATTCATTTAATAGTGTTAGCAGATTATAACTATCAAATCAATTCTATCGGTAGGGATTATGGTGAATTTAATAGCCCATTATATGCATATTACTTTGGAGTATCCAGATACACGAAAAAGCATTTAAATCTAGTTAAAATTATTTGGTTGTTGTGGCGTGATTGGTAATGTCTCGGCCTGGTATTTGCCAGTCGAGGGTTTGAGTCCTGCTTAGGCTCGTTAGTGTCATTAGTGTCTGCAACCCTACCATCCTTGTGAGCTAAGGTTGTGGGGTTAGGGGGAGCCTATAGATCTATCTATTGAATCATCAGCAGCCATTGCCTGGCTCTCCCTGGTCTTGGCATGGGTGGAGAGGGGGCTTGGACGATATATGGTCAGTCTCTAGGGCATTGTCCTGCCTGATAGGGCAATGTTGTCTCTTGCCTCTGCCATTCATGAGCACCCTTTAAGCCTTTATATTAGCCTTTTTAATAGCAGTCTTGTGATGTGAGTGATAATCTTATCAGATTAGAACCACTTCCTCTGCAATAGAATTAGAGTCCGAGCACCTTAATGAGGGTTTTATGAAAATAGAATGAGGTTACCTGTTAGACGAAAATATATTTATAAAAAGATATCTAAATTAATAGGAATTAGTGATTTGAAGTTAATTTGAACCGTTTTGATTGATATGTCCTGATAGACGATTTAATTAATTGGAATCAAGCAATCTGGAAGGGAATTATTGGAGCTGTCTAAGATATTAATGAGCATAAACAAATTAGCCCTAAAAAACAAGAATTTTTTTTTCAGACTCCAGTGGTCTTAAATAAAATCCAATTACTTGATAGAGGATAACGTAGAATATCTAGTAAAAAGTTCCATAACAGAAGCATCTTTTATAAAGTTATTCTTAAAATATAACAAGTCATTATTGCGTTAATGTGCATTTATGAACAATTCATAGTTTCATAATCTTAATCATCTATAGTTATTACTTGTATATTTGGTCTTCCAATAAAATTACTAAAAAATGTATTAGATATCTTTAGCAGGACAGATCCTGACAGTGATGCTGTTATGTCTTCGAGGAAGTAATATGAGTTTGTGATTATTATTGACGCTAAAATGTCTCTATGTCAAGATGAAAATATTCACCAGCAACTGGACGTTCCTCATTTCGGCTGTGAATCTTCCAATTACTCAAGAGGTTATATTTACCATGTGATAAGAAAGGAAATATGCTGCATTTAAGGATACGTGAGAGAGAGAGAGAGAGAGAGAGAGAGAGAGAGAGAGAGAGAGAGAGAGAGAGCGAGCGAGAGAGAGAGAGAGAGAGAGAGAGAGAGAGAGAGAGAGAGAGAGAGAGAGAGAGAGAGAGAGAGAGAGAGTGTTTAGATATCAATTCTTGTCCACTCAAGGAGTTAATTAATGCACTACAATTATCTAGTGGTTATTTTTCACATGGTAAGGGTAGAAAAGACTCTCTAGCTATGGTAAGCAGCTCTTCTAGGAGTAGAGTACAAAATCAAACCATTGTTCTTAAGTCTTGGGTAATGCCATAGCCTCTGTACCATGGGGTTCCCCCATCTAGGTGGAGAGTTCTCTTAGTTGGCGGTAAACTTGAACACACTATTCTATTTATTTCTCATTTTCATGATATTTTGATGTTTTTATTGTTTATATATGGAAATTTTATTTTTCTTAACTTCTCTTGTCGTTCATTTCCTTTCCTCACTGGGCTATTTTCCCTATTGGAGTCCTTAGGCTTATAGCATCGTGCTTTTTCAGCTAGGGTTGTAGCTTAGCAAATAATAATAATAATAATAATAATAATAATAATAATAATAATAATAATAATAATAATAATAATAATAATAATAATAATATTTAGACCTTACTAAGTTGTGCATACTGATATTACAACTTATCAAAAAGGGATTAATGGTCTGTTGATATGAAATTGAATGAATTGAAAAACATACATTTTGTTCCGGGTTTCGTCGACGGATTTCAAGAAACCCAATATCATCCTCGAGTGACAAGTGTCCTTCAACCTTCAAGACGAGGATCATCTGTCAGATTCTAATAAATGAACACTTCAATGATGAACGAGAGATTATTGCTCTTCCAGGAATAGGGTTGAGAGTCACGTTCAGAAAATAAAGAAAAAGGAAAAGCATTTTACTTTCGTCAATTTTATTTATTTATTAAGAGTAGTTTTATTATCCCAATCAGTCCAGCTCGACTCTTACAGAATTGAGGTATTTCCGTCATTGTTTCTCTTTTTTCTTTTGAGAGTATCTGTCTACTTTAATATTCCAACCATAAAAATGCTTCATTAGTGATTATCAAAACTGAAATGGACTTGTAATAGAGAAAAAAAAAAAAAACTTTCAAAATCACCTTCTCTTTATTGTTACCATATGTCTCTCCGTCTGTCCGTCTGTCTATTTTTCTAGGGGAAAAAAAGAGGAATCACTGTAACTGACCTCTCCGTTTGTCTTGTACCGAGCGTGTATCACAAACGTTCTTACATTACAAGGGTATTTCTGTTAATTGTACTTTATCACTCTCACCTCGCACTGACAACCTGGTTATGCCTGTGTGTTCTAGAATCAATGTGTTTGAAATTTGTGCACTGTCTGTTTTCTCACCCATTTATCTTTAGGTTCCCATTTGTGTCCCTCTGTGAGCAAAGGTTAAATTTTCTTTTTCTCTTTATACCTTTCAAATTATGGACGTTAGAACTTCATATATGGCAGTCATAGTCCTTCAATAAGTAAAGAAAGGTAAAATTCTAAGGCATGCTAAGAAGATATAGTTTGGGTAGGGTTAAGCAACTGAGTAGGATATTGCATTTCAAAAACTCTTGTTCCTCCAATAAAAGAGAAGAAAATAATCACTATTTTTTACGTGCTTCCCAATTATGATACAGGCGACAATTATAAAAACTAGACCAAAAACATTATGACCAAAGATATCTTGATTAGATTTTACTTTTTGATCAGTTGCTCGTAAGGAACCTAAACGAGAAAAAAAAAAATAATTGATAAAATTATTGTATTACAAAACTCCAAAAGCTTTGTTGATGTGCAAAGTTCTGTTTCATCAGTTACTTTTGACGATCTTTCAAATTTTCAGTCTGCTCTTGAAACTAGATTTAAAGATAATTAGTATCTATTTCAAACTTAAACATGATTAAGTTTCATGTGTAGAAAGTATATTAGCTTTTATCCATAATTCATGAAAGTCTCTCCTCCTCTACAGCTTAAACTAAACATTTTCCAGAGAGGTTCCTCCCTGTAATGATTCCTTTTCATATTCGCTCAAAAATACCTGATACTTCACTTGAAATCGACGCATTGGATTTTAATGGAGTTTTCGGGGAATGAAGGACGGAGGGCTCTCTAACATACCCAAATTTCCTAGTAACGAAAGAAAAAATCTATACAAGAATGACAAGAAAGAATATGGGTTTCCGATATAACTGTCAGTTTCTTCAGTCAATCGGGGAGGATTTCAAGAGTCTGCTGAGTGTTCAAATTACGATAATGAGAGTCAGTCGTAAAGATCATATTTTAAGGTCATTAGAAAGATTATTCGACACCTGACTATGGATTTTGCGTGCTTGTTTGTAAGATATCCCTGTTAGTAACCATCCACTAAGAAATATAATATAATGTTTTGAAAATGACTATGATGTTTTATAATAGGTTATAGGAAAAAAAAAAAAAAAAAAAAAAAAAAAAACATGTGATAGACCTAAACATTAATTCCAACTAAACCAAAATCCATGTTTGTAATCCATCACGTGGCAAGGACGGAAATTAAAGGAATTCATGAAAACAATTTTTAAAAAATCCTCCAACAAATTACCGCAACAAAATAATTAGAATCTCCCTTCATTATAAAGAATGAAACAGACTTCTGAGTCAGATTGATCTGCTTTTTGCCCACCTTTATCCCTTCATGAAGGGTCGGTTGCCTAATGCGCCTTCTTCATTGCCTTTGATCAAAGGTATCCTCCTCCACCAAACATCTTTTCCGCATATCATCCTTCACCTTATCTCGCCATCTCATTATCTGCCTTCCTCTTGATTTTCTCCCCCTAACAGGCTCCTTCCAAGCCCTCCTCATTCCCTCCCCACCAACCATCCTTATTTTGTGCCCACACCATGTCAGCAGTGACATTCTTATCATCTCATCAATCTTTACTACAACCGGCCATTCTTTTTATACTGTCATTTTCATATGTTTCAAATAATGATATTCCCATACTCCACCCTAGTATCCTCATCCCTGTTCTTTCAAGTTTAGATTCCTCTTCTCGTCTTATTACTGTGCTATAGATCTTGAATTTTACCTTCATTGGCTTTTTCCTATCTCCACTTTCCCATCACTTTCCCTATGATTTTTTTTTATCCATTTCTCAACTTCTGCCTCACATCATCCCTCCAGATTTATAATATATCCAGGGTATCTAAATTGTTATACTTGGTCGATGATTGATATTAACTAACAAACCTAATTCAAACTAATTGCATAAGATTTTTTCTTAATTCATGTCATCCATTTCATTCCAATCTTCCCTTTTCAGGGAGGGGTGCACTCCTCCAGGGGTGATATAGTCCCCTAAGAATAATACTTCGTTGGCACCAAAGGTATACTTGTCATACCAAACTAAAAAGCAGTTCTGTTTTAGGGGGTCGAGCATGATGCGTGAGTAATGGAGGTGTTTCTCTTTTGAATGAAGAGAACACAATTATGTCATCCACATATCATACACAAAAGGTGAGGTCCTCTAATATGCAATCCAAAAGATATTGAAAAGTGGCCCAAGCATTAGGAACTCCAAAACAAAAGCAATTGAAGGTGTATGTATTGAAGATGGTGGTGATGGCAGTCTTGGAGATATCGTCTAGTTTCATGGGCACATAATATTACCCGTTCCGAAGATCGATCGTGGAGAAAACCTTCGATTTGTGCAAGTAGGATGTCACATTGGTGATATTTGGGAGGAGGTAGTGATCCGCTTTTTTCTGCATGTTAAAACGCCTGTAATCCACACACAGATGCATCGATCCATCTCTCTTCAGGACGATGTGTCAGGGTGACAACCATGGGATTGATGGCTTTTGGCAAGGTACCATTTCTTCCCTTGCAGTGAATGTTTCTACGATCCAGTACCACACTCCTAAATCTGGCATACACTAGGCTCCCAGTCGCTTTGATAAAGTGATAAATACCGCGTTTGGTGTTTGGCTGGAACCGTGGGCGTTTGGCAAAGTTCTTAATGGAAGACTTCCTGGTACTACGTGACGAAGTGGGTGTATTCATCTGTGGGTAAGCTGATGTTTTAGGGTACAGGTTGCAGAGGGGTGGAAGAGTAATAGTGTGCGTTGACTAGCCATCTGTAAACAACATGACCCTGGAGGTGGTAGCTTGAAAGAAAATCCTTGCCTGAGTCTGGCAATATGACATCTACAACGAGAAACTTCCATTGATCTTCTACCTTTCCAAAAGATAATATGAGGTTCTTGCAACCATGATTGTGGATTAAAGATCCCTTGGCAGCTTATAGGCAGACGTTGGCAGATTTAGACAGACTACATCGTGTCCTGGTGCATGGCCTCAGCAGAAGAGAATAGCAAGCACCTTGTTTACCAAAAATCGCACGCCCGTACCTTGTTCTTGTAAAAAGAAAAGAATAGAGTCTGATGAGGCCACCGCCAACGATGACGTACTAACACGTTTTGGGGCCACTGACAACAAATTGAACATTTCTTCGCAGCAACCCTGAATCTGGAGTGGTCGTAGCATAGCTGCAGCCAATGGACGTCAGTGAGTGGAAATAGAGGTCATTACTTGGGGAGTGAGCAAGTTGTTGGTGGTAGACAGTTCTGTTGCCTATCCCCCTTTTTTCTCCCTTTATCATATTATACACCAAGAAAGAATCATTCGCTCTTTAATCGTGATATTATTCTCTCTCTCTCTCTCTCTCTCTCTCTCTCTCTCTCTCTCTCTCTCTCTCTCTCTCTCTCTCTCTCTCTCTCTCTCTTTCTATATATATATATATATATATATATATATATATATATATATATATATATATATATATATATATATATATATATATATACTATTTTTTTCTAAGAGGTTTTCTGTTGGATTCAATTTACATTGCCTAATAAAATTTAACACTTTAACAGGAAAATCAGCCTGGCAAACCTTATAAAGTTTAAGTATATTATTCAAGTTCGATCGCTTCACATCTCTCTCTCTCTCTCTCTCTCTCTCTCTCTCTCTCTCTCTCTCTCTCTCTCTCTCTCTCTCTTTCTCTCTCTCTCTCATTCATACACATGTACGTGCACTTTCTTACAGGTTGCCTTGTATGACTTCCTTTTTTCATCCAAATCAAAGCAGAGCATTTTATGTAAAAGAAATTTTTTTAGTTGAAATGGGACACGACCACCCGGATATTTCGGCACCTTGTTTTGACAAAGCAGAGTCAATACAGACTCTGAGGAAATGTATCTCATCACTACCTTTGGCTTGATCGTCTTATTACTACGAAGACACGCCAGTAACAATGCCATGAACTGTCCTGGTTAATGACATCTAATGCTTCTTTAACTTGTTCAGTGACATTGTAATTCTTTAGACATTTCTTGTAATAGCAAAACATAACACTAGACATGATTCAGACCATAACACTAAAAAAGTTATTATTTTAATTACTCATGCTAAGAAAAATACCAATAAAGATGTGTAATATTTAGAAGAATAACTTTAGAAAAAAAATGCTCTTGATAAAATCTCTTCAATACTTACTCGATTTAATCCTCTTCCGAAACATGGAATTACATTTCGTTTAGATCCTCTTATGAGACACTGGACTCAAAACCGTTTTAATTCTCCTCCAGGTCAACAGACTTCTACTTATTGATACTCTTTCAAGTCTTTGGACTAAACAAAATTCATTCTTTTCCAGGTTGCAGTATTTCACTTTCAATAAGACCAGTGTATTTTTTTTTTTTTTTTTTTTTTTGCATATCAATTGACACACGCATTTAGGTCCTCAGGCTTCAAACTATTCCCTCTTTTGGATCACCGTACTATGTTTTAATTCAATCCCCATTCAAGTCCAAGATCTACAAATTTTTCTAATTTTCTTGCACATCATTGGGTTTTAATCCAATTGTATTATCTCCCAGATCATAAGAGTATTATAAAATGCCCTTCTGAAATCCAGTACTCAAAATATAATACACCCTCTTTCTTGTTCGTGGATATTCTAAGACAGTCAGTTCCTTTTACAGGTTCATGTACTTACTGGGGCTTTTGCCATATACCTATATTTCAATGATACAAAATACCATTTCTGGTCCATAGATCCCAATCAAATTACATTCTTTTCATTGCACTTTTATGAAAATGTGGATTATATGTTTTTCAGTTCCAAAATTACAGTCTAATTACGTCATTCTCTGGGTCCATGAATACATGTCCAATTAACCAATTTGACATGATTTCTGGGAAACAGAGATAGACATATTTGTATTTGAATTTTGGGAATTATCATGGAATTTCATTCTTACTAGATCCTCTTCATCATTCCTGCAATTAAATAAAATTCACCTTCCAGATTTCTTAGATTGGATTAAATTTCAGGTTCATGTAATAGTAGGTCAAAATCTGAGTGACATAATATGCAAAACCTTTCCATTTAAAAGAGACTGTTTTCATAATCACTTTCTGATTCTGTCTTTTCTAATCTGTTAATCCAATTAATAGATTTGCGAAAGTGGAAATGTATCATCTTCTGCCCCGAAAAAATAAAAAAATAAAAAGTCTGTTTCCTTAATAGCTAGTTGTTTCTCCTGTTCTTGAATACAAGTTGATTTTAGCCTGTGAATGGGTATGTGCAATTATGTATGTTCTTGTAAAGTAGATCCATATTCATCATGCAAAGAACAGATTGTCAATGGATAGTGTTGAAACACAGTGTCGAATGAACGAAGTGTCGAAGTGACAGTGTCGAAAGGACAATTTGTGGAATTGACAGTATGTTGAGGAGATAATGTGTCGAAATATAAGAGTAAGAAAAAAAAATAAAAAATAAATAAATAAATAAAAACAGTTTTGAGAGAGAATAAAAGTATCTATCTGGGTAATGACTTAAAATAATTATCAAATCAACGTTTTATAGATTTTTGGAAGTATCCTAGTTAAAAAAAAATTTATACTAACCTGAACAAAAAAAGTAACAAACTTAGAACATCATTAATATATCGATACCAAATAATTTGGGAAGACCACACTGAAGGAATTAATCTAGATGAAAAAAACTCCATATATATGTTGGATAAAAGTGGGGACAAAGGATTACCCATAG
>NC_090750.1:7712052-7717052 GCF_036898095.1 Palaemon carinicauda
GCTTAGGGTTGAGAGTAGTGGACCTATGGAGATGCGACAAAGGAGAGTGGTCGCTGTAGACGTAGATCGTGTCTTGTCCATCAACATAAATCTCGTATCTCTGGATGGTAGCTACGATGGCGAATAGTTCTTTCTCCACAGTGGGACAATTTAGTTGGGAACCCATAAATCGTCCACTGGAATAAGAGACTGGTAACAGATCAGCTAGTGGGGGCAGGTTTCCTGTTATGGCTGTTATTGGAGCAGGATGCTGTAATAAAATGCCCCCATATCCAAGATCACTAGCGTCTGTTTGGAGATAGAATGGTTTGGTGAGGTTAGGTGCCATTAATATAGGAGGAGATGACAAGTAAGTTTTTAGCTGGTTAAATATTTTATCATGTTGCTGGCTCCAAGAAAAATTTACTTTTGAAGAAGTTAAAGCAAATAGTGGTCCTGTAAACGGTGAGAAATTTGGACTGAACTTAGAGTAATATCCTACCATACCTAGAAATCTTTTTAATTCCTGTTTGGTAGTTGGAACAGGATAAGAAGTTATGGCGCTAATATTTGCATCATGGGGTAATACTTTACCACTGCCAACTCGATGACCAAGGTAAGATACCTGACCTTTGCAAAAATTACTTTTTGCTAAATTGATCGTTAATCCATGTTGTTTCAACCTTGAGAAAACTTCTTTTATCTTTTGAATATGGTTTATCCATGTGTCAGAGGCAATAATGATGTCATCTAAATATACAAATACTTTTTCCAAGTCTTGGTCAATGATATCTTGTATTCTTGGTAGAGGATACGAATCTTTAATTGTTAAATTATTAATCTTCCTGTAATCGGTACAAAGACGAAATTTACCATTTTTCTTTCCTACTAGGAGACATGGGGAAGCCCATGGTGACGCACTGGGTTCTGCCAATCCTTCTCTTACTAAGTAGTTCACTTCTTCTTTCATGATACCCAATTTCTTCTGTGATGTTCGATAGAAAGCTTGTTTAATGGGTGCAGCACCTGGTTGTAGTTTGATGTCATGATCTAGCATGGTGCATCTGCCTGGTTTATCTGAAGTTATACTAGGAAATTCATGGAATAAAGCTACTAAAGATTTACATTTTGATGCAGATAAGGGTTTTAGATAGTCTGATAAGTTTTCCAAGATCTTTGAGTTTTGAGAATCCTGCCAAGATGCAGTTATTGGATCATCTGTAAATTGATCCATAGGACAATCTATGTATGGTATGGCACTAGTAATCATTACCGTTTTATTTTCAGCTGTTGAGGGAGACAAATAGGCCTTTAAGAGGTTTATGTGGACTAATTGAGTAGACTTACGCTTATCTGGAGTGGCGATTATATAGTTGGTTGGCGAGATACGGTGAGTGATGGTATAAGGTCCCTGGTATTTCTCTCGTAGGGGAGAGCCTGCAATCGGATGGTATAGCAGCACTGCATCTCCTACTTTGAAACTTCTGGTTTTAGCCTTTTTATCATAGTTAATCTTCATCTTCTCTTGAGCTGTTATCAAGTTAGTTTTGGCAATGGAGTGAAGATCTGAAAGTTTCTTGTTGAGTTCTGAAATATATTGGGAAAGAGGTACCTCATTATCTCCCAACTTCAGGATGCGTTCTTTGACTGAACTGAGGATAGTTCGTGGCCGTCGACCGAAGAGTAGTTCAAAAGGTGACATACCAGTAGACTGATTTCGAACTCCTCGTATGATGTACATGATCAGTTCCAAATCGCAATCCCACTCGTTACCTGAACTATGGATGTATTTCCGGAGAAGATTTTTAATGGTCTGGTGAGTGCGTTCTAATGCTCCATTGGTCTATGGATGGTAAGCTGAGGATGAGACTTGGGTTATATGGTAATCTTTCATAGCTGTTTGAAAAGCATGACTCATGAAATTGGTTCCTTGATCACATTGTAGTTCAGTTGGAAATCCTACAACAGTAAATATGGACACTAGTGACTTTAGGATGTTCTTGGCTGAAATGTTTCTTAAAGGTACTGCAAATGGATAACGGGTAGTTGGGCATAAGGCCGTAAGCAAGTATTCATGTCCCCTTTTTGTCTTAGGCAAAGGGCCTACACAATCTACTATGATCTTACTGAAAGGTTCTTTAGGCACAAGTATAGGTTTTAAGGGTGCAACTGGTACTTTTACATTAGGACTACTTACTTTTTGACATGTTGTACATGTTTTTACGTACTCTTTAATGTCATTCTTCATGTTTGGCCAATAAAAGTCTTGACTGATGCGTTCATATGTTTTAGTGATACCAAGATGAGAGTCAGCAGAGTGAGACAATTCTAGGATCAGAGGTCTTATATCCTTAGGAACAACTACCTGGAATAGATCCTTCCAGGTTTCTAGATGACTGTTCTTGCTGGACCTGAATTTTCTCATTAGTACATCATTATTAATATAAAAATAAGAACACTTGTTGGTATCCTTTGGTTTCACTTGATTGAAACACTGCTGTAGAGTGACATCTTTCCTTTGTTGATAGCTAAAGGAATCAGGTTGGATCTTATATGTACTCATCAACTCGTTGAAATCCATAGGTTCAGAGACTGGCAACGGGTTTGATGATGATTCAGTAGGGGTGTCCTTTTTCCTGCTTCGTGTCACTGCTAAGCATTCTTCCTGTACAACAGCACCTGGAGATACTGCTATTAAGTTTGTTAAGACAACAGAGTTAGCTATGTCATTACCCAGGATTACATCAACATTCTTGCATGGTAACAGTTCTGGATTTACAGCTACTTCAGTAGTTCCAGAGAAATAAGGACAATGAAGGTTTACATTAATGAGAGGCAACATAGACTTACTGGTCAAGTCATTAACTGCAACATACCTGTGAGTTTCACCTTTAGGTCATATTACTTTAGGAGAGACGATCGTTTGAGAGGATCCAGTGTCTCTGACTATGGTTACAGGTTTACCATTTATTTTGCCTGAGCAAGTGAAGGGTGCAAACGCTTGGGACTCGTGTGATGCACAATGGAAGGTCTTTTTCTTCTCCACCTTAGGTTTTGGTTCCTGTTTGGGCAGATTCATTTGCTTAGGAGAGAATTGAGGGGGATTAGGTTTTCTCTTTAAGTATGAAGCTGCACAATGTGGATCAGGACATTCTGAAATATGATGTCCTTCTTGTTTGCAGTATGTACAAGTTTCCTTAGGTCTAGTTTCTCTATATGGGGTTTTACCTACTTTATGAATAAGAGCATAGTCATCTGCCTTTAAAGCGGCTTTCTTAGGGTCAGATTCATTCTGCTCTCTTAGATACACATTAATGCTACCTGGTATTTTCCTTAAGAACTCCTCCATTACTATTAAATCTTTCAACTGCTCGAAAGTTTTGACATCTACTTTGTCTACCCACTTCTGAAACTGTTTAATCTTTCCATTCATAAATTCTAAAAAGGTCTGCTGAACTTGCTTCTGACTATTACGAAATATTTGCCTATATCCTTCCGCAGTAATAGAATAAGCATCAAGGATTGCTTGTTTAATTATGAAATAATCATGTTCCTCTAACATAGTGGCACATACAGATAATGCTTTACCTTTAAATGAGTTCCGGATGATCAAATACCATTTGTCCTGAGGCCAATTGAGATTCTTGGCTGTGTCTTCGAACACAGAAAAGTAGTTATCAGGTTCCCGTTCTTCAAATGTGGGCAGCAATTTCTGCACCTTGCCCACATCAAAGGGTTCGGGAATTAGCTTACCTTCTTCCTTTTCTTTCAGTCTTATAAATGCCAGATCCCGTTCTGTTACTGTGGCCGCTTCTCTCTCAATCTGCAGCCTAACACGGAGAGCGTTGTTTTTCTGTTCACTTGCTTTTTCTTGTTGCTCCAAAGCAGTTTCCACCTTGATACGTTCTAGGGAAGCAGCGGCAGCAGCCTTGCGCTCAGCAGCAGCGGCTTTCCTCTCTTCTAACTCAGCGGCGGCAGTTGCGGCTCTTTCAGCAGCAGCGGCTTTCCTCTCTTCTACCTCAGCGGTGGCAGTTGCGGCTCGTTCAGCAGCAGCGGCTTTCCTTTCTTCTAACTCAGCGGCGGCAGTTGCGGCTTGCATCTTCATCTTTTCCAACTCCAGCTGTAGACTTAGTTTATCCAAGTCACTATTTGGATTGGTAACTGTTATAGCTCGAACGTCAGCCAATTCTTCTTCTGGAACAATATCTTCATCTACAAGGAAGTTCAAAATATGACTGAGAATTACACATTTTACGGCAGTTGCGGGAATCTGTACATCATAATGGCGAGCTAGATTCTTTAGGTCAGTTTTTGTGGCAACTGTGAGAGATTCCACATGATCCCGTGGTGATACAATAAATTGTTGCAAGTTGAAAGGCATTTTGAATGTCGCCCGTGGCGCAAGATAAGTACAAACTAAAATAAATATACAAACTTTACAAGAATAAGTATAAGATCATACGATCGCAAAATAACAATCTTTCGATCACAGAAATACAAAACAGCGATCACAAAATTACAAGATCGAGAGATCACAAAATTACAAAATTATATGATTAGATCACCTTACACAAAAATAGCTTAAATACAAAATTAAGTCTCGCGAAACTTACGATAATACTATAAAACTTTTATTCACAGTTAACGACTGAACAATTATTTTTTTTTTTTTATACTCGAGATCTTGAGCACGCGGCTAACTACTTCATAATTACTCAAACGACACGCTTAACATCACAAACTTTTACAACAATTTTACCGAATCGGTAAACAAGATTTTAAAACGCAAAGGTATTTTTTACTTTAAACATACCTAATTAGCACGTTCTAGTTTACATTTCCTTTTAATTTATACCAGCTTAATACGATAACTTTTCAATGTTACGTTTTAATTTATATAAATACTATATTCTCGTTATGATAAAGTATCTAGTTAATAGTCAACACCTAGTTTAAAGTAATTGATTATCAGAATAATGCGCAAACTGGACAAAATACGTAGTATGCGCTTTATAGATATA
>NC_090750.1:7722494-7724994 GCF_036898095.1 Palaemon carinicauda
TTATGTACATATATGTATATATATATATATATATATATATATATATATATATATATATATATATATATATATATATATATATATATGAATTTATACATATATATCTATAGATATGCAATATATACATTATGTATAAAAACTGTATATATATATATATATATATATATATATATATATATATATATATATATAAATATATATATATATATATATATATATATATATATATATATATATATATATATATATATACATATATATATATATATATATATATTTATATAAATATATATATATATATATATATATATATATATATATATATATATATATATATATATATATAAATTTCTACCTCATAATTGGGATCGAACGCTAGCCACTTCTAATGAAAGGCCAGGTCGAAACCAACCAAGACCACGAGAGGTTTCGACCTGGCCTTTCATTAGAAGGGGCTAGCGTTCGATCCCAAGTATGAGGTAGAAAATATATTTCTATTTGAACACGATATTGTGTTGATATTTATCCATATATATATATATATATATTATATATATATATATATATATATTCTATATATATATATATATATATATTTATATAAATATATATTGTATATATATATATATATATATATATATATATATATGCATATATATATGTATATACACACACACACACACACACATATATATATATATATATATATATATATATATATATATATATATATATATATATGTATATATATATATATATATATATATATATATACATATATACAGTATATATATATATATATATATATATATATATATATATATATATATATATATATATATATGTATATATATATATATATATATATATATATATAATATATATATATATATATATATATATGTACACACGGTTATATTTATTTCAAAGAGGTAAAGGGAGAGATTAATTAAAAGCAGGAATATGAACAAGCTAGTTTTAGAAATGATGGTAGTTGTACTGACCAAATTTCCATATGTAGACATGTTTAACAGTAATGGGTAAATTATAAAAAACTGCTTTTGATGACATCTGAGGACTATGAAAAAGCGTTTGATAGTATGCACCGGCCAATTTTGTTGAGTTTTGCGTTATTATGGAGTTCCTCCAAAATAAGTAAATTGGATTAAATTTGTTCATGAACATAATAAGTGCAAATTCAATGTTAGTCGAGTCCTATCGAATTAATTTCTAGTAAACAGTGGAGTACGTCAAGGGAATGCGTGGTCAACTCTGTTATTTATCCTCATCATGGATTTTGTAATACATAAAATAGTTGGGATGGTGGAGAAGGATTAGACTGAATTGGTAATAGAAAATTAGCTGACGTCGAGTATGCTGATGATATTGTCCTTATTAACAAAACACCACAGGATTTGCAATTACTGCTTACCAGAATGAATAAAATATCACAAGAGTTTAGGCTCAAGATAATCAGAAGGAAGGACAGAGATGATGAAAACGGAATATGCAATGGAAAATGAAATATGATTGGAAGGAGAAAGGATTGATGAAGTAGAATCTTTTGAATATTGGGAACTAATGCAGGGTATTTAGAATTGGAATTTAATAGAAGATTTAAAAAGAAAAGTTAAGCGTATAGCCCTAGGGCTCCAACAGGGAAAATAGCCCAGTGAGGAAAGGATATAAGCAGGAAATAAAAAAAAAAACGGTAAAAATAAGGCAAAATTAAAATAAGATATTTTAGAAACATTAACGACATTAAATCAGATATTTGATATGTAAACTATAAAAGGACTTAAGTAAGCCTAGTTACAACATAAAATACATTTGCTGCAAATTTGAACTTTTGAAGTTTTACTGATTCAACTAGCTGATTAGGAAGAACATTCACAACTTGGTCATAGCTGGAATGAAACTTCTAGAGTAATGTGCAGTATTGAGCCTCATGATGGAGAAGGCCTGACTATCAAAATTAACTGCAGGCCTAGTATTACGAACAGGATGAAACTGTCCGGGAAGATCTGAATGTAAAGGATGGTCAGAATTATATTATAGCCTGATTATTGTGTAATTTCAGGCGATTTGATTTGTAAATTTACTTAACCTAGCCATTGTCTGATTACTTTATTCAATATTTCCTTAAACTAAATTCCAAAAGATCCTGTAACAGAGATCATAGTTCCTAAATATTTAAATTATTCCACCTCATTAATCCTCTCTCCTTCCAATGATATTTCATCTTCCATTGCATAGTCCATTTTCATCATCTCTGTCGATCTTCTATTATCTGAAGCCAGACTTCAGGTGAATATTTACTTCATTCTGGTAAGTAAGTTTGTAAGTCCTGTGGTGCTTTGCTAATAAGGACAACGTCATTAGCATACACTCTCTCTCTCTCTCTCTCTCTCTCTCTCTCTCTCTCTCTCTCTCTCTCTCTCTCTCTCTCTCTCTCTCTCTCTCTCTCTCCTCTCTCTCTCTCTCTTTCTCTCTCTCTCTG
>NC_090750.1:7729994-7782494 GCF_036898095.1 Palaemon carinicauda
TTATTCTAAATTATTAATGGCGATCTCGAAAAGAGAACCGCCCAGCTCCAGTCCTTAAGATCAAGTGTAAAACAATAATTCTTTACCCAGATTTTCACTTGTTAAAGAATTCGTCCAGTACCTAGTTTGGCAACTAAACGACTCCAAATTTTAGAATTGGCTAGTTCAATAATGGAAATAGCGGACGCGATTCGTGTCTGTTTACACTCCGGAGCTTTATCTCGGGTTAATTTTTGGCTCTGTTATAAATTATACACGTTTTTCCATGAATGTTTAAAATTCACTTTTGAACCTTTTTGTAACAAGTATTACATACTAGAATTATAGATAAAATTTGATCTCATTTGATAAATAAATAAGAAATAGGAACTTGATTTTTTTTTAAATTTTTACATTTTGAGCTTTTTTTTTTTTTACTTTTTTTTACATAATAAGAACATGAAACAAAATGTCAAAATATATAGAAGTACTCATTTAGATGAAATTGCACTTTTTGCGACAAAATTTTACGTTATATGCAACTGAAAATCACACGTATGTTACTGTAAATGTTTACAAATCAGTACGTTTATTGTTCCTCAGAATGACAACCAAATCTCTGACCGACTTAGTGACAAACTTAGATTTTTCATCAGACTTATACCGCACCGATACTGAACGTGTTATATTATCAGACGACTTATTTTCAGAAACAACTTCGCCCCAATGCCACTGGTTACGCACGGGATTAGTATCTCTGATTATTACAATATCATTTATCTCTACTCCCCGGTTGGAATCTGACCACTTTTCTCTGGGAAGAAGAGCTGGAAAAATTTGATCATACCACATTTTCCACCAATGATTTAAAAAGAGTTCATTCAGTGCGAGTATTTTTGTGTACTCTATTTGCTCAGGTGTTTTAGCCAACTCGAAATCTAAAAGTTCACTGATATCACCGTTTGATCTACCCAAAATAAGGTCATTTGGACGTAGTAATCTCACAGTGTCTAATTTAGCAACATTATTTCGATGAACACCTAAAGGCCTATCATTTATCATATCAGCAACACTGTACATTAGTCTCTGCAAATGCAACTTAGTAAACTCAGGTTTTCTCGAAGCAGTGACAGCTTCTAAAGTGTTCTTCACAGTTCTGATCATCCTCTCAGCTTGTCCGACTGACGAATGAGCTCCAGATGGTACAAAGTGCCAGGTTGTTGTTTCGGGATTTGTCTGAATCTTTGCCATCTTGGTATGGTTCCAAAGGCTCTCCATGACGTTTGCAGCACCACGGATTTACGAACCAAGATCTGCAGTCACAGACGTGGGTTTTCCGCGGATTCTAGTGAAAGCATCGAAACCTGCAAGGAAGCAGTTGGTATCGTAACCTTCAAGGACCTCTATGTGGGCCGCACCAGATGCACGACACACGATAACCAGAATCCAAGCTTTACCAGAATTTACCCGGTAATTTCTCGTCTCGCGACGATCTGCGATGGTATTGAATGGACCAGCTATGTCAATGACCACATGTTCGAATACTGGTGATCGCACGAGTTGTTCCACCTTACGAGGAGCGATCTCTACTTGGGCGATCTTCTTCCATAGAAAGCGACAATATGGGCACTGCGACACAACTTTACTGACGAACCGTTTACCGTTGAGGATCCAGAACTGCTCACGTACTAGGGCAAGAGTAGTATCCGCTCCAGAGTGCTGCGGTTGGTGACATTTACGCACCAAGATCTCTGCAAAGGGTTCAGAGCATGGTATAATCGCAGGCGGGTTTGATAGAGCAGCACCAGTACGACCTAGTGCTCTCCACACACCGTCGGCGTCCAGTATTGGGTTCAGTGACTTTAGCTTACGTTCCACATCTGACGGTAGCGACTGCTGAGCCTGTTGAATAAGAAACAAGTTTGATATTACTAACTCACGCTTGGTAGGCACAAAAATATCATATTCAGCAAACCATCTCGAACGTTCTGCTTTCGTCATACTACTGATGGCAACTGGAGTAGTCTTCACTGCTCTCTTCAGTCGATCTCTGAAAAATTGTGAAGCGTTTTCCATAAATCTTATGATTCTAGAGATGCGACGTTTAATCTTCATCAGGCTGTCATTTTTGTCGACCGTTATGTTAAATGTTTTTAGGATATCAAGAATAACTGAATAATCTTCATTTGTTCCACCATCAATCTGGACACATAGTGACTTGCATCTTCCAATGGATCTTTTATTCTTATGTCCAGATCTTCTTTCTTTGCATGAACTTCCTTTGCATGTTTGATTGGCCATTCGTTGATGTCCTTCTTCATGAAGTCTGGACCTTTTTGCCATCTGGAATCCTTTCCCATTTCAGATGGGTTAAGACCGCGTGACGCATCATCGGCAACGTTGTTTCCAGAGTCCACATGGTACCAATCGCGAATATCAGTCAGAGTTTGTATTTCACTGATACGGCTGGCTGTCCACATGTTGTACTTATAGGGCTCATGACGCAGTTGTCCCAGAACTATGGTGCTGTCAGTTAGCAACATTACCCTTTCAAAAATGAAGCTTGATTTCTTGACGATAGTCTGTTGCATTCTGGCACCCAGCAAACATCCAAGTAACTCACCACGGGGGATAGTTAACGTCGGAATTTGTGGCCAAGGTTTTGCCTTTGACATGGCAAGAACAGAAGCTCGCTCGCCATTTTCCAACTTCCAGTTGTAGTACGCGACACATCCATAGGCAGTCTGAGAACTATCACAAAAAATTACTAGAGTGGGTTTGTCAACTGCAGTTTCCGGTGTAAGACAGCGAACAAACCTGACTTCTTTTAGACCGTAGATCAAACGAATCACTTCTTTACACCGACTGCGGGTTGTAGGTAGGTCATCATTACCATCTAGGATCGGATCGTCCCATTCCTGTTTGAGGCGGAATATTTGACCCAGTTCATGCTTCAGGCAGATGGTAACCGGAGTTGCAAGTCCCGTTGGATCGTAGATGGTTGCTATGATCTGTAGATAATTTCTTCGACTGAAAGTGTCAGGGAAGGCATCATCAAAGTTTTCTAAACTGATATCTTCTTCTGATCTAATGCCTCTCCTTTTCTTTGAGAAGTTAATTCTACCTGCAATGGAAATTTCATCGTTGGCAGAATGATATATTATACCCAGGATTCTTTCCTGCTCTGGTGTTCGTCGCACATTGTCAGGTACATCCGGGCACTTCTTTATGTGGGCATCAATATCACTTTCACTTCCACCGATCATGAAATGCTTTATGATGAAGGATGCCTCACTGAGGACAATGTTGAGTTCCTTAGCAAGTTGTAATGCCGTGGAAACATCATCAACACTGGTAGTACCATCATCAACATACAAGTTTAATTTTACGAATTCGTATACCTGTGGGTACTTGTCCTTAAATTTTTCAGCTATGATGAGCATTGCTACACTGCATATACCACCTGCCGGAGTAGTTCCCCAGGAGTTTCGTAGTAATCGCAGTGTCTTGACTTCTTTTTCCTTGTCCAGTTGATTCCACAAAAGGCGGTGCAGATGAGATTCTTCTGTCTCAAGGCGAACAGTGAAGTATGCTTTACTTATGTCCATTGCAACCGGTATTTTTCTTTTCTGGAACCTTAACAGCAGGGTTGGAATTGGTGGAATCAAATTTGGTGGTGGTTCCCACAAGGAGTTGATAGCCTTGCCTTTAAATGGAACACTTGCATCAAATATGATTCTGAGTGGGGTTGAGGAACTATGGTCATTAAAGTGTGCGAAATGACAGATGTAGTAGACTTTGCCACCATTAGATTTCCACTGCGCATCCTCCTCAGCTGTAACCTCTGTCATATAGCCGTTGGTGATCAACTTTTCAAATTCGTCTACATACCAGTTCTTTAAAGCTTCATTTCTGGACATGATACGTGTTAACGAATTTAGGCGTTTGAGGACAATAGGTCGATTGTCCGACAAGGTACGGAAGCTTTCCTTCCATGGTAACCTGCAAACGAATATCTTCTGTTCAGGGTCGTAGGTGAGACAACTCTTGTATGTGTGTACTCTTCGCTCCTCTTCTGAGTTTATGCCGACCGCGTCGCACCGATGACAAACCGGACCATCCTCTACTTCACACATACACTCAAACACAGTCTCAGCACTGGTCTTTATTGAAAGAACCGAATGTCCACCACTTTCTGCAACCTGCTGCACGGAGCCATTGCTCCGGGCTTTATCTGTGGAAACTTCCCCTTTCAGCCATTCATCATGACTTACTGCAACTGATGACGTTGATTGCAGAAGAACAGCAGAAATCTTTCTGTTGAGAAGCTCTGACAGCATCACACTTGGTTCATGAGAATTGGCGGCAAAAAATGTCTCGTGAGAACTATGTAGAATAAACCCGAAGTTAGTCTCAGCTAAAACAAGGTTTTCTCTTGTCTTCACCGTTCGCGGAAATATGCTGGCATAATTGTCTCCGATGAGCAACTCGATGTCACCGTGAACAGGCTCTAAAAGTTCTGATGGATCGACATCATCTTTGAACATGTCAGCAGCTGCATGATAACTGCCTCCATCAAGTTCACCGATGTAATCAACACCAATGCAATCAACTGCAGTCACGAAGTTACCTTCTGAATCGTAGAGTGGGATGCTGTAAAGATCAGCCGGTCCCCAATCTTGTGGCTGGCTCTCCCCAGCAATCCTCATCATCAAGTTCTTGATTCTGGATACTGGTTTGATACAAGCTCCCCTTGCCACCGAGTTCAGAATCTGTGAGACAGTGGCTCCCAAATCATAAAGAACTGAAACCTTGAAAAGATTACCTTTCCTTTTCATGAAGGCTGTATGACTAGGTCTCATTGTGTTCTGGCCTAGATGATGACGGAGTTTCTCGCAATCAACAGGACCATAAACCATGCTTGACGCAGCTAGGCAAGCAGCATGCAATAGAGTATGATGATTGTCTGGCGTCTTGCAATTAACCTCCTGACAAACGTGCTTATTTCTGCACTGATTTGAAGGGTGAGAACCAAAGCACTTTTCACACCGGTTATGTTCCCTCAAGGTTTCTTTCTTTTTTATGGACGAAAGACCTAGGAACACTCTGCATTCAGACGTTTGGTGATCAGCCATAGAATGAAAAATACACGATTGAACGGAAGATGAGGAATTTTTTGGCTTCCCTGTTTTTGATTCCTTCCAACCGTTACCCTTTTTGGGCGTTTCATTCTTGCCAGGCTTGGCACCTTTCGAACCGCTGTTATCAATGCTTCTGTCCTTACTGCTAACCTGATAATTCTTAACGACCATCGGCCGCTCTTCTCTGAAAATGTAACTAGAATGAGCTTCTGCTCGCAATTTAGCTGTTTCTTCGATTGAGGCTGCCGTGTTGGCCATTTCTAAGAGTAGATCGAAAGAGGCTTCAGCATCAAGGTCATCTGCCAGAATTTTTCTGTCGATTCTCCTGCGCAGTTCTACTGGAATTTTTTCCATTACGATAGAAAATGCCGATTCACCTAATGCAGACGTTCGGTTTACCGATCTCAGGTCCTCTTTAGCAACAGTAAGTTCAGTTACCAATCGACGAAGACCATCTGCATCAGACTCGCTTTTGACAGGCCTAATGTCATGGACGTCCCTGAGGACTGCGTCACGGATGGTGTTTCCCCTTCCGTAAATGCAATCTAGTGCAGACCATGCTTCATCCAAGCTCGATTTCGACTGAACAATGAGGCCTTCTCTCGAGTTTTCTCGCAATGCTTCTCTCAGTCTTAAAAGTGCCATCTCCCCAGACATCTGGCTCTGAACTAATAGCTCGAAATTTTTCTTGAATCTTTTATACGATCGAACTTCACCATCCCACGTCGGACAAGAAAGTTTCTTCAATTGGACGAATGACGAATTAGATTTGCTGACCTCATTAGCATGCTTAGGAATGTCCTCTTTTATCGATAGCTTTTCCATTCGTTCATTTATCTGTGTCCTCAGCTTGTGGAAGGTAACGCCCGCATCACGCAATGTTTTCAAAGTTTTATCACAAGTCAGATTGCCTGCGGAGACTCTTTTCAAATCACTATATGATTCACGAAGAGAGTTCAATGATAGCCTTAGATCATCAACAGTGGCGTTCTCTGCATCTGCTAAGATGGTCTCGGCGTCCTAACTTTCAATGGTCCAGGTCTCAAAGGCAATGTCAAGTTTCTTCTGAGTCAAAGATTTCACTTTTCTGGGAGGCATGTTTACGAGATTGAACAGTAAACAGCAGTACAACACTCAAACGATGAATTCAACGACTCAATTTTGAGAAATGGAACACAAGAAGTATTGCTTCAAAACACCAACTTTGGGTCGATAACTGATAATAGCCACTTTTCTAGACGACGAGTCATTGAAGGAACCAACTACTTAGGCATTTAAACAATCAGCTTTCGCGAACTAAACTCGTTGACACTTTTGTTTGCTGTTGTTGATAATTAAGTAATTTATGAACGAGTTGACCTTGAGGACAATTTACATACCACAAGGCACAAATTGGAGCGAACTTACTTTAAAGTTTCCTCGATTCCGCAGAGCACTTGGAAATGAAATGTAGCGCAACTGCAGGGGCTTGCACCTGCCCAATCAGAATATGACCATTGACACCTCAACCAACCATACGAACGAGGCATGTAACGTCACGACGTTGAAGTCGTTACAGACATTTCATTCTGCAAATGAAATAATTACAATAACATTTTTATCCCACTTTTACAGAGAAAATGTCAACAGACCTAAATTAAAATTAAATTACACTTATATTACGACTTACAAAAACCAATAATAAGTATATTACAACAAAACCAATCAAAACAGAAATAACAAATTTGAATTTGAATTGACCAGTATATTACAAATGGAATGGATCAATTTATACAGTTACTTACTCCAAGTTATTTAGTTGGAGGGCGCAGTCTTATTCTAAATTATTAATGGCGATCTCGAAAAGAGAACCGCCCAGCTCCAGTCCTTAAGATCAAGTGTAAAACAATAATTCTTTACCCAGATTTTCACTTGTTAAAGAATTCGTCCAGTACCTAGTTTGGCAACTAAACGACTCCAAATTTTAGAATTGGCTAGTTCAATAATGGAAATAGCGGACGCGATTCGTGTCTGTTTACACTCCTGAGCTTTATCTCGGGTTAATTTTTGGCTCTGTTATAAATTATACACGTTTTTCCATGAATGTTTAAAATTCACTTTTGAACCTTTTTGTAACAAGTATTACATACTAGAATTATAGATAAAATTTGATCTCATTTGATAAATAAATAAGAAATAGGAACTTGATTTTTTTTTAAATTTTTACATTTTGAGCTTTTTTTTTTTTTACTTTTTTTTACATAATAAGAACATGAAACAAAATGTCAAAATATATAGAAGTACTCATTTAGATGAAATTGCACTTTTTGCGACAAAATTTTACGTTATATGCAACTGAAAATCACACGTATGTTACTGTAAATGTTTACAAATCAGTACGTTTATTGTTCCTCAGAATGACAACCAAATCTCTGACCGACTTAGTGACAAACTTAGATTTTTCATCAGACTTATACCGCACCGATACTGAACGTGTTATATTATCAGACGACTTATTTTCAGAAACAACTTCGCCCCAATGCCACTGGTTACGCACGGGATTAGTATCTCTGATTATTACGATATCATTTATCTCTACTCCCCGGTTGGAATCTGACCACTTTTCTCTGGGAAGAAGAGCTGGAAAAATTTGATCATACCACATTTTCCACCAATGATTTAAAAAGAGTTCATTCAGTGCGAGTATTTTTGTGTACTCTATTTGCTCAGGTGTTTTAGCCAACTCGAAATCTAAAAGTTCACTGATATCACCGTTTGATCTACCCAAAATAAGGTCATTTGGACGTAGTAATCTCACAGCGTCTAATTTAGCAACATTATTTCGATGAACACCTAAAGGCCTATCATTTATCATATCAGCAACACTGTACATTAGTCTCTGCAAATGCAACTTAGTAAACTCAGGTTTTCTCGAAGCAGTGACAGCTTCTAAAGTGTTCTTCACAGTTCTGATCATCCTCTCAGCTTGTCCGACTGACGAATGAGCTCCAGATGGTACAAAGTGCCAGGTTGTTGTTTCGGGATTTGTCTGAATCTTTGCCATCTTGGTATGGTTCCAAAGGCTCTCCATGACGTTTGCAGCACCACGGATTTGCGAACCAAGATCTGCAGTCACAGACGTGGGTTTTCCGCGGATTCTAGTGAAAGCATCGAAACCTGCAAGGAAGCAGTTGGTATCGTAACCTTCAAGGACCTCTATGTGGGCCGCACCAGATGCACGACACACGATAACCAGAATCCAAGCTTTACCAGAATTTACCCGGTAATTTCTCGTCTCGCGACGATCTGCGATGGTATTGAATGGACCAGCTATGTCAATGACCACATGTTCGAATACTGGTGATCGCACGAGTTGTTCCACCTTACGAGGAGCGATCTCTACTTGGGCGATCTTCTTCCATAGAAAGCGACAATATGGGCACTGCGACACAACTTTACTGACGAACCGTTTACCGTTGAGGATCCAGAACTGCTCACGTACTAGGGCAAGAGTAGTATCCGCTCCAGAGTGCTGCGGTTGGTGACATTTACGCACCAAGATCTCTGCAAAGGGTTCAGAGCATGGTATAATCGCAGGCGGGTTTGATAGAGCAGCACCAGTACGACCTAGTGCTCTCCACACACCGTCGGCGTCCAGTATTGGGTTCAGTGACTTTAGCTTACGTTCCACATCTGACGGTAGCGACTGCTGAGCCTGTTGAATAAGAAACAAGTTTGATATTACTAACTCACGCTTGGTAGGCACAAATATATCATATTCAGCAAACCATCTCGAACGTTCTGCTTTCGTCATACTACTGATGGCAACTGGAGTAGTCTTCACTGCTCTCTTCAGTCGATCTCTGAAAAATTGTGAAGCGTTTTCCATAAATCTTATGATTCTAGAGATGCGACGTTTAATCTTCATCAGGCTGTCATTTTTGTCGACCGTTATGTTAAATGTTTTTAGGATATCAAGAATAACTGAATAATCTTCATTTGTTCCACCATCAATCTGGACACATAGTGACTTGCATCTTCCAATGGATCTTTTATTCTTATGTCCAGATCTTCTTTCTTTGCATGAACTTCCTTTGCATGTTTGATTGGCCATTCGTTGATGTCCTTCTTCATGAAGTCTGGACCTTTTTGCCATCTGGAATCCTTTCCCATTTCAGATGGGTTAAGACCGCGTGACGCATCATCGGCAACGTTGTTTCCAGAGTCCACATGGTACCAATCGCGAATATCAGTCAGAGTTTGTATTTCACTGATACGGCTGGCTGTCCACATGTTGTACTTATAGGGCTCATGACGCAGTTGTCCCAGAACTATGGTGCTGTCAGTTAGCAACATTACCCTTTCAAAAATGAAGCTTGATTTCTTGACGATAGTCTGTTGCATTCTGGCACCCAGCAAACATCCAAGTAACTCACCACGGGGGATAGTTAACGTCGGAATTTGTGGCCAAGGTTTTGCCTTTGACATGGCAAGAACAGAAGCTCGCTCGCCATTTTCCAACTTCCAGTTGTAGTACGCGACACATCCATAGGCAGTCTGAGAACTATCACAAAAAATTACTAGAGTGGGTTTGTCAACTGCAGTTTCCGGTGTAAGACAGCGAACAAACCTGACTTCTTTTAGACCGTAGATCAAACGAATCACTTCTTTACACCGACTGCGGGTTGTAGGTAGGTCATCATTACCATCTAGGATCGGATCGTCCCATTCCTGTTTGAGGCGGAATATTTGACCCAGTTCATGCTTCAGGCAGATGGTAACCGGAGTTGCAAGTCCCGTTGGATCGTAGATGGTTGCTATGATCTGTAGATAATTTCTTCGACTGAAAGTGTCAGGGAAGGCATCATCAAAGTTTTCTAAACTGATATCTTCTTCTGATCTAATGCCTCTCCTTTTCTTTGAGAAGTTAATTCTACCTGCAATGGAAATTTCATCGTTGGCAGAATGATATATTATACCCAGGATTCTTTCCTGCTCTGGTGTTCGTCGCACATTGTCAGGTACATCCGGGCACTTCTTTATGTGGGCATCAATATCACTTTCACTTCCACCGATCATGAAATGCTTTATGATGAAGGATGCCTCACTGAGGACAATGTTGAGTTCCTTAGCAAGTTGTAATGCCGTGGAAACATCATCAACACTGGTAGTACCATCATCAACATACAAGTTTAATTTTACGAATTCGTATACCTGTGGGTACTTGTCCTTAAATTTTTCAGCTATGATGAGCATTGCTACACTGCATATACCACCTGCCGGAGTAGTTCCCCAGGAGTTTCGTAGTAATCGCAGTGTCTTGACTTCTTTTTCCTTGTCCAGTTGATTCCACAAAAGGCGGTGCAGATGAGATTCTTCTGTCTCAAGGCGAACAGTGAAGTATGCTTTACTTATGTCCATTGCAACCGGTATTTTTCTTTTCTGGAACCTTAACAGCAGGGTTGGAATTGGTGGAATCAAATTTGGTGGTGGTTCCCACAAGGAGTTGATAGCCTTGCCTTTAAATGGAACACTTGCATCAAATATGATTCTGAGTGGGGTTGAGGAACTATGGTCATTAAAGTGTGCGAAATGACAGATGTAGTAGACTTTGCCACCATTAGATTTCCACTGCGCATCCTCCTCAGCTGTAACCTCTGTCATATAGCCGTTGGTGATCAACTTTTCAAATTCGTCTACATACCAGTTCTTTAAAGCTTCATTTCTGGACATGATACGTGTTAACGAATTTAGGCGTTTGAGGACAATAGGTCGATTGTCCGACAAGGTACGGAAGCTTTCCTTCCATGGTAACCTGCAAACGAATATCTTCTGTTCAGGGTCGTAGGTGAGACAACTCTTGTATGTGTGTACTCTTCGCTCCTCTTCTGAGTTTATGCCGACCGCGTCGCACCGATGACAAACCGGACCATCCTCTACTTCACACATAAACTCAAACACAGTCTCAGCACTGGTCTTTATTGAAAGAACCGAATGTCCACCACTTTCTGCAACCTGCTGCACGGAGCCATTGCTCCGGGCTTTATCTGTGGAAACTTCCCCTTTCAGCCATTCATCATGACTTACTGCAACTGATGACGTTGATTGCAGAAGAACAGCAGAAATCTTTCTGTTGAGAAGCTCTGACAGCATCACACTTGGTTCATGAGAATTGGCGGCAAAAAATGTCTCGTGAGAACTATGTAGAATAAACCCGAAGTTAGTCTCAGCTAAAACAAGGTTTTCTCTTGTCTTCACCGTTCGCGGAAATATGCTGGCATAATTGTCTCCGATGAGCAACTCGATGTCACCGTGAACAGGCTCTAAAAGTTCTGATGGATCGACATCATCTTTGAACATGTCAGCAGCTGCATGATAACTGCCTCCATCAAGTTCACCGATGTAATCAACACCAATGCAATCAACTGCAGTCACGAAGTTACCTTCTGAATCGTAGAGTGGGATGCTGTAAAGATCAGCCGGTCCCCAATCTTGTGGCTGGCTCTCCCCAGCAATCCTCATCATCAAGTTCTTGATTCTGGATACTGGTTTGATACAAGCTCCCCTTGCCACCGAGTTCAGAATCTGTGAGACAGTGGCTCCCAAATCATAAAGAACTGAAACCTTGAAAAGATTACCTTTCCTTTTCATGAAGGCTGTATGACTAGGTCTCATTGTGTTCTGGCCTAGATGATGACGGAGTTTCTCGCAATCAACAGGACCATAAACCATGCTTGACGCAGCTAGGCAAGCAGCATGCAATAGAGTATGATGATTGTCTGGCGTCTTGCAATTAACCTCCTGACAAACGTGCTTATTTCTGCACTGATTTGAAGGGTGAGAACCAAAGCACTTTTCACACCGGTTATGTTCCCTCAAGGTTTCTTTCTTTTTTATGGACGAAAGACCTAGGAACACTCTGCATTCAGACGTTTGGTGATCAGCCATAGAATGAAAAATACACGATTGAACGGAAGATGAGGAATTTTTTGGCTTCCCTGTTTTTGATTCCTTCCAACCGTTACCCTTTTTGGGCGTTTCATTCTTGCCAGGCTTGGCACCTTTCGAACCGCTGTTATCAATGCTTCTGTCCTTACTGCTAACCTGATAATTCTTAACGACCATCGGCCGCTCTTCTCTGAAAATGTAACTAGAATGAGCTTCTGCTCGCAATTTAGCTGTTTCTTCGATTGAGGCTGCCGTGTTGGCCATTTCTAAGAGTAGATCGAAAGAGGCTTCAGCATCAAGGTCATCTGCCAGAATTTTCTGTCGATTCTCCTGCGCAGTTCTACTGGAATTTTTTCCATTACGATAGAAAATGCCGATTCACCTAATGCAGACGTTCGGTTTACCGATCTCAGGTCCTCTTTAGCAACAGTAAGTTCAGTTACCAATCGACGAAGACCATCTGCATCAGACTCGCTTTTGACAGGCCTAATGTCATGGACGTCCCTGAGGACTGCGTCACGGATGGTGTTTCCCCTTCCGTAAATGCAATCTAGTGCAGACCATGCTTCATCCAAGCTCGATTTCGACTGAACAATGAGGCCTTCTCTCGAGTTTTCTCGCAATGCTTCTCTCAGTCTTAAAAGTGCCATCTCCCCAGACATCTGGCTCTGAACTAATAGCTCGAAATTTTTCTTGAATCTTTTATACGATCGAACTTCACCATCCCACGTCGGACAAGAAAGTTTCTTCAATTGGACGAATGACGAATTAGATTTGCTGACCTCATTAGCATGCTTAGGAATGTCCTCTTTTATCGATAGCTTTTCCATTCGTTCATTTATCTGTGTCCTCAGCTTGTGGAAGGTAACGCCCGCATCACGCAATGTTTTCAAAGTTTTATCACAAGTCAGATTGCCTGCGGAGACTCTTTTCAAATCACTATATGATTCACGAAGAGAGTTCAATGATAGCCTTAGATCATCAACAGTGGCGTTCTCTGCATCTGCTAAGATGGTCTCGGCGTCCTAACTTTCAATGGTCCAGGTCTCAAAGGCAATGTCAAGTTTCTTCTGAGTCAAAGATTTCACTTTTCTGGGAGGCATGTTTACGAGATTGAACAGTAAACAGCAGTACAACACTCAAACGATGAATTCAACGACTCAATTTTGAGAAATGGAACACAAGAAGTATTGCTTCAAAACACCAACTTTGGGTCGATAACTGATAATAGCCACTTTTCTAGACGACGAGTCATTGAAGGAACCAACTACTTAGGCATTTAAACAATCAGCTTTCGCGAACTAAACTCGTTGACACTTTTGTTTGCTGTTGTTGATAATTAAGTAATTTATGAACGAGTTGACCTTGAGGACAATTTACATACCACAAGGCACAAATTGGAGCGAACTTACTTTAAAGTTTCCTCGATTCCGCAGAGCACTTGGAAATGAAATGTAGCGCAACTGCAGGGGCTTGCACCTGCCCAATCAGAATATGACCATTGACACCTCAACCAACCATACGAACGAGGCATGTAACGTCACGACGTTGAAGTCGTTACAGACATTTCATTCTGCAAATGAAATAATTACAATAACATTTTTATCCCACTTTTACAGAGAAAATGTCAACAGACCTAAATTAAAATTAAATTACACTTATATTACGACTTACAAAAACCAATAATAAGTATATTACAACAAAACCAATCAAAACAGAAATAACAAATTTGAATTTGAATTGACCAGTATATTACAAATGGAATGGATCAATTTATACAGTTACTTACTCCAAGTTATTTAGTTGGAGGGCGCAGTCTTATTCTAAATTATTAATGGCGATCTCGAAAAGAGAACCGCCCAGCTCCAGTCCTTAAGATCAAGTGTAAAACAATAATTCTTTACCCAGATTTTCACTTGTTAAAGAATTCGTCCAGTACCTAGTTTGGCAACTAAACGACTCCAAATTTTAGAATTGGCTAGTTCAATAATGGAAATAGCGGACGCGATTCGTGTCTGTTTACACTCCTGAGCTTTATCTCGGGTTAATTTTTGGCTCTGTTATAAATTATACACGTTTTTCCATGAATGTTTAAAATTCACTTTTGAACCTTTTTGTAACAAGTATTACATACTAGAATTATAGATAAAATTTGATCTCATTTGATAAATAAATAAGAAATAGGAACTTGATTTTTTTTTAAATTTTTACATTTTGAGCTTTTTTTTTTTTTACTTTTTTTTACATAATAAGAACATGAAACAAAATGTCAAAATATATAGAAGTACTCATTTAGATGAAATTGCACTTTTTGCGACAAAATTTTACGTTATATGCAACTGAAAATCACACGTATGTTACTGTAAATGTTTACAAATCAGTACGTTTATTGTTCCTCAGAATGACAACCAAATCTCTGACCGACTTAGTGACAAACTTAGATTTTTCATCAGACTTATACCGCACCGATACTGAACGTGTTATATTATCAGACGACTTATTTTCAGAAACAACTTCGCCCCAATGCCACTGGTTACGCACGGGATTAGTATCTCTGATTATTACGATATCATTTATCTCTACTCCCCGGTTGGAATCTGACCACTTTTCTCTGGGAAGAAGAGCTGGAAAAATTTGATCATACCACATTTTCCACCAATGATTTAAAAAGAGTTCATTCAGTGCGAGTATTTTTGTGTACTCTATTTGCTCAGGTGTTTTAGCCAACTCGAAATCTAAAAGTTCACTGATATCACCGTTTGATCTACCCAAAATAAGGTCATTTGGACGTAGTAATCTCACAGCGTCTAATTTAGCAACATTATTTCGATGAACACCTAAAGGCCTATCATTTATCATATCAGCAACACTGTACATTAGTCTCTGCAAATGCAACTTAGTAAACTCAGGTTTTCTCGAAGCAGTGACAGCTTCTAAAGTGTTCTTCACAGTTCTGATCATCCTCTCAGCTTGTCCGACTGACGAATGAGCTCCAGATGGTACAAAGTGCCAGGTTGTTGTTTCGGGATTTGTCTGAATCTTTGCCATCTTGGTATGGTTCCAAAGGCTCTCCATGACGTTTGCAGCACCACGGATTTGCGAACCAAGATCTGCAGTCACAGACGTGGGTTTTCCGCGGATTCTAGTGAAAGCATCGAAACCTGCAAGGAAGCAGTTGGTATCGTAACCTTCAAGGACCTCTATGTGGGCCGCACCAGATGCACGACACACGATAACCAGAATCCAAGCTTTACCAGAATTTACCCGGTAATTTCTCGTCTCGCGACGATCTGCGATGGTATTGAATGGACCAGCTATGTCAATGACCACATGTTCGAATACTGGTGATCGCACGAGTTGTTCCACCTTACGAGGAGCGATCTCTACTTGGGCGATCTTCTTCCATAGAAAGCGACAATATGGGCACTGCGACACAACTTTACTGACGAACCGTTTACCGTTGAGGATCCAGAACTGCTCACGTACTAGGGCAAGAGTAGTATCCGCTCCAGAGTGCTGCGGTTGGTGACATTTACGCACCAAGATCTCTGCAAAGGGTTCAGAGCATGGTATAATCGCAGGCGGGTTTGATAGAGCAGCACCAGTACGACCTAGTGCTCTCCACACACCGTCGGCGTCCAGTATTGGGTTCAGTGACTTTAGCTTACGTTCCACATCTGACGGTAGCGACTGCTGAGCCTGTTGAATAAGAAACAAGTTTGATATTACTAACTCACGCTTGGTAGGCACAAATATATCATATTCAGCAAACCATCTCGAACGTTCTGCTTTCGTCATACTACTGATGGCAACTGGAGTAGTCTTCACTGCTCTCTTCAGTCGATCTCTGAAAAATTGTGAAGCGTTTTCCATAAATCTTATGATTCTAGAGATGCGACGTTTAATCTTCATCAGGCTGTCATTTTTGTCGACCGTTATGTTAAATGTTTTTAGGATATCAAGAATAACTGAATAATCTTCATTTGTTCCACCATCAATCTGGACACATAGTGACTTGCATCTTCCAATGGATCTTTTATTCTTATGTCCAGATCTTCTTTCTTTGCATGAACTTCCTTTGCATGTTTGATTGGCCATTCGTTGATGTCCTTCTTCATGAAGTCTGGACCTTTTTGCCATCTGGAATCCTTTCCCATTTCAGATGGGTTAAGACCGCGTGACGCATCATCGGCAACGTTGTTTCCAGAGTCCACATGGTACCAATCGCGAATATCAGTCAGAGTTTGTATTTCACTGATACGGCTGGCTGTCCACATGTTGTACTTATAGGGCTCATGACGCAGTTGTCCCAGAACTATGGTGCTGTCAGTTAGCAACATTACCCTTTCAAAAATGAAGCTTGATTTCTTGACGATAGTCTGTTGCATTCTGGCACCCAGCAAACATCCAAGTAACTCACCACGGGGGATAGTTAACGTCGGAATTTGTGGCCAAGGTTTTGCCTTTGACATGGCAAGAACAGAAGCTCGCTCGCCATTTTCCAACTTCCAGTTGTAGTACGCGACACATCCATAGGCAGTCTGAGAACTATCACAAAAAATTACTAGAGTGGGTTTGTCAACTGCAGTTTCCGGTGTAAGACAGCGAACAAACCTGACTTCTTTTAGACCGTAGATCAAACGAATCACTTCTTTACACCGACTGCGGGTTGTAGGTAGGTCATCATTACCATCTAGGATCGGATCGTCCCATTCCTGTTTGAGGCGGAATATTTGACCCAGTTCATGCTTCAGGCAGATGGTAACCGGAGTTGCAAGTCCCGTTGGATCGTAGATGGTTGCTATGATCTGTAGATAATTTCTTCGACTGAAAGTGTCAGGGAAGGCATCATCAAAGTTTTCTAAACTGATATCTTCTTCTGATCTAATGCCTCTCCTTTTCTTTGAGAAGTTAATTCTACCTGCAATGGAAATTTCATCGTTGGCAGAATGATATATTATACCCAGGATTCTTTCCTGCTCTGGTGTTCGTCGCACATTGTCAGGTACATCCGGGCACTTCTTTATGTGGGCATCAATATCACTTTCACTTCCACCGATCATGAAATGCTTTATGATGAAGGATGCCTCACTGAGGACAATGTTGAGTTCCTTAGCAAGTTGTAATGCCGTGGAAACATCATCAACACTGGTAGTACCATCATCAACATACAAGTTTAATTTTACGAATTCGTATACCTGTGGGTACTTGTCCTTAAATTTTTCAGCTATGATGAGCATTGCTACACTGCATATACCACCTGCCGGAGTAGTTCCCCAGGAGTTTCGTAGTAATCGCAGTGTCTTGACTTCTTTTTCCTTGTCCAGTTGATTCCACAAAAGGCGGTGCAGATGAGATTCTTCTGTCTCAAGGCGAACAGTGAAGTATGCTTTACTTATGTCCATTGCAACCGGTATTTTTCTTTTCTGGAACCTTAACAGCAGGGTTGGAATTGGTGGAATCAAATTTGGTGGTGGTTCCCACAAGGAGTTGATAGCCTTGCCTTTAAATGGAACACTTGCATCAAATATGATTCTGAGTGGGGTTGAGGAACTATGGTCATTAAAGTGTGCGAAATGACAGATGTAGTAGACTTTGCCACCATTAGATTTCCACTGCGCATCCTCCTCAGCTGTAACCTCTGTCATATAGCCGTTGGTGATCAACTTTTCAAATTCGTCTACATACCAGTTCTTTAAAGCTTCATTTCTGGACATGATACGTGTTAACGAATTTAGGCGTTTGAGGACAATAGGTCGATTGTCCGACAAGGTACGGAAGCTTTCCTTCCATGGTAACCTGCAAACGAATATCTTCTGTTCAGGGTCGTAGGTGAGACAACTCTTGTATGTGTGTACTCTTCGCTCCTCTTCTGAGTTTATGCCGACCGCGTCGCACCGATGACAAACCGGACCATCCTCTACTTCACACATAAACTCAAACACAGTCTCAGCACTGGTCTTTATTGAAAGAACCGAATGTCCACCACTTTCTGCAACCTGCTGCACGGAGCCATTGCTCCGGGCTTTATCTGTGGAAACTTCCCCTTTCAGCCATTCATCATGACTTACTGCAACTGATGACGTTGATTGCAGAAGAACAGCAGAAATCTTTCTGTTGAGAAGCTCTGACAGCATCACACTTGGTTCATGAGAATTGGCGGCAAAAAATGTCTCGTGAGAACTATGTAGAATAAACCCGAAGTTAGTCTCAGCTAAAACAAGGTTTTCTCTTGTCTTCACCGTTCGCGGAAATATGCTGGCATAATTGTCTCCGATGAGCAACTCGATGTCACCGTGAACAGGCTCTAAAAGTTCTGATGGATCGACATCATCTTTGAACATGTCAGCAGCTGCATGATAACTGCCTCCATCAAGTTCACCGATGTAATCAACACCAATGCAATCAACTGCAGTCACGAAGTTACCTTCTGAATCGTAGAGTGGGATGCTGTAAAGATCAGCCGGTCCCCAATCTTGTGGCTGGCTCTCCCCAGCAATCCTCATCATCAAGTTCTTGATTCTGGATACTGGTTTGATACAAGCTCCCCTTGCCACCGAGTTCAGAATCTGTGAGACAGTGGCTCCCAAATCATAAAGAACTGAAACCTTGAAAAGATTACCTTTCCTTTTCATGAAGGCTGTATGACTAGGTCTCATTGTGTTCTGGCCTAGATGATGACGGAGTTTCTCGCAATCAACAGGACCATAAACCATGCTTGACGCAGCTAGGCAAGCAGCATGCAATAGAGTATGATGATTGTCTGGCGTCTTGCAATTAACCTCCTGACAAACGTGCTTATTTCTGCACTGATTTGAAGGGTGAGAACCAAAGCACTTTTCACACCGGTTATGTTCCCTCAAGGTTTCTTTCTTTTTTATGGACGAAAGACCTAGGAACACTCTGCATTCAGACGTTTGGTGATCAGCCATAGAATGAAAAATACACGATTGAACGGAAGATGAGGAATTTTTTGGCTTCCCTGTTTTTGATTCCTTCCAACCGTTACCCTTTTTGGGCGTTTCATTCTTGCCAGGCTTGGCACCTTTCGAACCGCTGTTATCAATGCTTCTGTCCTTACTGCTAACCTGATAATTCTTAACGACCATCGGCCGCTCTTCTCTGAAAATGTAACTAGAATGAGCTTCTGCTCGCAATTTAGCTGTTTCTTCGATTGAGGCTGCCGTGTTGGCCATTTCTAAGAGTAGATCGAAAGAGGCTTCAGCATCAAGGTCATCTGCCAGAATTTATCTGTCGATTCTCCTGCGCAGTTCTACTGGAATTTTTTCCATTACGATAGAAAATGCCGATTCACCTAATGCAGACGTTCGGTTTACCGATCTCAGGTCCTCTTTAGCAACAGTAAGTTCAGTTACCAATCGACGAAGACCATCTGCATCAGACTCGCTTTTGACAGGCCTAATGTCATGGACGTCCCTGAGGACTGCGTCACGGATGGTGTTTCCCCTTCCGTAAATGCAATCTAGTGCAGACCATGCTTCATCCAAGCTCGATTTCGACTGAACAATGAGGCCTTCTCTCGAGTTTTCTCGCAATGCTTCTCTCAGTCTTAAAAGTGCCATCTCCCCAGACATCTGGCTCTGAACTAATAGCTCGAAATTTTTCTTGAATCTTTTATACGATCGAACTTCACCATCCCACGTCGGACAAGAAAGTTTCTTCAATTGGACGAATGACGAATTAGATTTGCTGACCTCATTAGCATGCTTAGGAATGTCCTCTTTTATCGATAGCTTTTCCATTCGTTCATTTATCTGTGTCCTCAGCTTGTGGAAGGTAACGCCCGCATCACGCAATGTTTTCAAAGTTTTATCACAAGTCAGATTGCCTGCGGAGACTCTTTTCAAATCACTATATGATTCACGAAGAGAGTTCAATGATAGCCTTAGATCATCAACAGTGGCGTTCTCTGCATCTGCTAAGATGGTCTCGGCGTCCTAACTTTCAATGGTCCAGGTCTCAAAGGCAATGTCAAGTTTCTTCTGAGTCAAAGATTTCACTTTTCTGGGAGGCATGTTTACGAGATTGAACAGTAAACAGCAGTACAACACTCAAACGATGAATTCAACGACTCAATTTTGAGAAATGGAACACAAGAAGTATTGCTTCAAAACACCAACTTTGGGTCGATAACTGATAATAGCCACTTTTCTAGACGACGAGTCATTGAAGGAACCAACTACTTAGGCATTTAAACAATCAGCTTTCGCGAACTAAACTCGTTGACACTTTTGTTTGCTGTTGTTGATAATTAAGTAATTTATGAACGAGTTGACCTTGAGGACAATTTACATACCACAAGGCACAAATTGGAGCGAACTTACTTTAAAGTTTCCTCGATTCCGCAGAGCACTTGGAAATGAAATGTAGCGCAACTGCAGGGGCTTGCACCTGCCCAATCAGAATATGACCATTGACACCTCAACCAACCATACGAACGAGGCATGTAACGTCACGACGTTGAAGTCGTTACAGACATTTCATTCTGCAAATGAAATAATTACAATAACATTTTTATCCCACTTTTACAGAGAAAATGTCAACAGACCTAAATTAAAATTAAATTACACTTATATTACGACTTACAAAAACCAATAATAAGTATATTACAACAAAACCAATCAAAACAGAAATAACAAATTTGAATTTGAATTGACCAGTATATTACAAATGGAATGGATCAATTTATACAGTTACTTACTCCAAGTTATTTAGTTGGAGGGCGCAGTCTTATTCTAAATTATTAATGGCGATCTCGAAAAGAGAACCGCCCAGCTCCAGTCCTTAAGATCAAGTGTAAAACAATAATTCTTTACCCAGATTTTCACTTGTTAAAGAATTCGTCCAGTACCTAGTTTGGCAACTAAACGACTCCAAATTTTAGAATTGGCTAGTTCAATAATGGAAATAGCGGACGCGATTCGTGTCTGTTTACACTCCTGAGCTTTATCTCGGGTTAATTTTTGGCTCTGTTATAAATTATACACGTTTTTCCATGAATGTTTAAAATTCACTTTTGAACCTTTTTGTAACAAGTATTACATACTAGAATTATAGATAAAATTTGATCTCATTTGATAAATAAATAAGAAATAGGAACTTGATTTTTTTTTAAATTTTTACATTTTGAGCTTTTTTTTTTTTTACTTTTTTTTACATAATAAGAACATGAAACAAAATGTCAAAATATATAGAAGTACTCATTTAGATGAAATTGCACTTTTTGCGACAAAATTTTACGTTATATGCAACTGAAAATCACACGTATGTTACTGTAAATGTTTACAAATCAGTACGTTTATTGTTCCTCAGAATGACAACCAAATCTCTGACCGACTTAGTGACAAACTTAGATTTTTCATCAGACTTATACCGCACCGATACTGAACGTGTTATATTATCAGACGACTTATTTTCAGAAACAACTTCGCCCCAATGCCACTGGTTACGCACGGGATTAGTATCTCTGATTATTACGATATCATTTATCTCTACTCCCCGGTTGGAATCTGACCACTTTTCTCTGGGAAGAAGAGCTGGAAAAATTTGATCATACCACATTTTCCACCAATGATTTAAAAAGAGTTCATTCAGTGCGAGTATTTTTGTGTACTCTATTTGCTCAGGTGTTTTAGCCAACTCGAAATCTAAAAGTTCACTGATATCACCGTTTGATCTACCCAAAATAAGGTCATTTGGACGTAGTAATCTCACAGCGTCTAATTTAGCAACATTATTTCGATGAACACCTAAAGGCCTATCATTTATCATATCAGCAACACTGTACATTAGTCTCTGCAAATGCAACTTAGTAAACTCAGGTTTTCTCGAAGCAGTGACAGCTTCTAAAGTGTTCTTCACAGTTCTGATCATCCTCTCAGCTTGTCCGACTGACGAATGAGCTCCAGATGGTACAAAGTGCCAGGTTGTTGTTTCGGGATTTGTCTGAATCTTTGCCATCTTGGTATGGTTCCAAAGGCTCTCCATGACGTTTGCAGCACCACGGATTTGCGAACCAAGATCTGCAGTCACAGACGTGGGTTTTCCGCGGATTCTAGTGAAAGCATCGAAACCTGCAAGGAAGCAGTTGGTATCGTAACCTTCAAGGACCTCTATGTGGGCCGCACCAGATGCACGACACACGATAACCAGAATCCAAGCTTTACCAGAATTTACCCGGTAATTTCTCGTCTCGCGACGATCTGCGATGGTATTGAATGGACCAGCTATGTCAATGACCACATGTTCGAATACTGGTGATCGCACGAGTTGTTCCACCTTACGAGGAGCGATCTCTACTTGGGCGATCTTCTTCCATAGAAAGCGACAATATGGGCACTGCGACACAACTTTACTGACGAACCGTTTACCGTTGAGGATCCAGAACTGCTCACGTACTAGGGCAAGAGTAGTATCCGCTCCAGAGTGCTGCGGTTGGTGACATTTACGCACCAAGATCTCTGCAAAGGGTTCAGAGCATGGTATAATCGCAGGCGGGTTTGATAGAGCAGCACCAGTACGACCTAGTGCTCTCCACACACCGTCGGCGTCCAGTATTGGGTTCAGTGACTTTAGCTTACGTTCCACATCTGACGGTAGCGACTGCTGAGCCTGTTGAATAAGAAACAAGTTTGATATTACTAACTCACGCTTGGTAGGCACAAATATATCATATTCAGCAAACCATCTCGAACGTTCTGCTTTCGTCATACTACTGATGGCAACTGGAGTAGTCTTCACTGCTCTCTTCAGTCGATCTCTGAAAAATTGTGAAGCGTTTTCCATAAATCTTATGATTCTAGAGATGCGACGTTTAATCTTCATCAGGCTGTCATTTTTGTCGACCGTTATGTTAAATGTTTTTAGGATATCAAGAATAACTGAATAATCTTCATTTGTTCCACCATCAATCTGGACACATAGTGACTTGCATCTTCCAATGGATCTTTTATTCTTATGTCCAGATCTTCTTTCTTTGCATGAACTTCCTTTGCATGTTTGATTGGCCATTCGTTGATGTCCTTCTTCATGAAGTCTGGACCTTTTTGCCATCTGGAATCCTTTCCCATTTCAGATGGGTTAAGACCGCGTGACGCATCATCGGCAACGTTGTTTCCAGAGTCCACATGGTACCAATCGCGAATATCAGTCAGAGTTTGTATTTCACTGATACGGCTGGCTGTCCACATGTTGTACTTATAGGGCTCATGACGCAGTTGTCCCAGAACTATGGTGCTGTCAGTTAGCAACATTACCCTTTCAAAAATGAAGCTTGATTTCTTGACGATAGTCTGTTGCATTCTGGCACCCAGCAAACATCCAAGTAACTCACCACGGGGGATAGTTAACGTCGGAATTTGTGGCCAAGGTTTTGCCTTTGACATGGCAAGAACAGAAGCTCGCTCGCCATTTTCCAACTTCCAGTTGTAGTACGCGACACATCCATAGGCAGTCTGAGAACTATCACAAAAAATTACTAGAGTGGGTTTGTCAACTGCAGTTTCCGGTGTAAGACAGCGAACAAACCTGACTTCTTTTAGACCGTAGATCAAACGAATCACTTCTTTACACCGACTGCGGGTTGTAGGTAGGTCATCATTACCATCTAGGATCGGATCGTCCCATTCCTGTTTGAGGCGGAATATTTGACCCAGTTCATGCTTCAGGCAGATGGTAACCGGAGTTGCAAGTCCCGTTGGATCGTAGATGGTTGCTATGATCTGTAGATAATTTCTTCGACTGAAAGTGTCAGGGAAGGCATCATCAAAGTTTTCTAAACTGATATCTTCTTCTGATCTAATGCCTCTCCTTTTCTTTGAGAAGTTAATTCTACCTGCAATGGAAATTTCATCGTTGGCAGAATGATATATTATACCCAGGATTCTTTCCTGCTCTGGTGTTCGTCGCACATTGTCAGGTACATCCGGGCACTTCTTTATGTGGGCATCAATATCACTTTCACTTCCACCGATCATGAAATGCTTTATGATGAAGGATGCCTCACTGAGGACAATGTTGAGTTCCTTAGCAAGTTGTAATGCCGTGGAAACATCATCAACACTGGTAGTACCATCATCAACATACAAGTTTAATTTTACGAATTCGTATACCTGTGGGTACTTGTCCTTAAATTTTTCAGCTATGATGAGCATTGCTACACTGCATATACCACCTGCCGGAGTAGTTCCCCAGGAGTTTCGTAGTAATCGCAGTGTCTTGACTTCTTTTTCCTTGTCCAGTTGATTCCACAAAAGGCGGTGCAGATGAGATTCTTCTGTCTCAAGGCGAACAGTGAAGTATGCTTTACTTATGTCCATTGCAACCGGTATTTTTCTTTTCTGGAACCTTAACAGCAGGGTTGGAATTGGTGGAATCAAATTTGGTGGTGGTTCCCACAAGGAGTTGATAGCCTTGCCTTTAAATGGAACACTTGCATCAAATATGATTCTGAGTGGGGTTGAGGAACTATGGTCATTAAAGTGTGCGAAATGACAGATGTAGTAGACTTTGCCACCATTAGATTTCCACTGCGCATCCTCCTCAGCTGTAACCTCTGTCATATAGCCGTTGGTGATCAACTTTTCAAATTCGTCTACATACCAGTTCTTTAAAGCTTCATTTCTGGACATGATACGTGTTAACGAATTTAGGCGTTTGAGGACAATAGGTCGATTGTCCGACAAGGTACGGAAGCTTTCCTTCCATGGTAACCTGCAAACGAATATCTTCTGTTCAGGGTCGTAGGTGAGACAACTCTTGTATGTGTGTACTCTTCGCTCCTCTTCTGAGTTTATGCCGACCGCGTCGCACCGATGACAAACCGGACCATCCTCTACTTCACACATACACTCAAACACAGTCTCAGCACTGGTCTTTATTGAAAGAACCGAATGTCCACCACTTTCTGCAACCTGCTGCACGGAGCCATTGCTCCGGGCTTTATCTGTGGAAACTTCCCCTTTCAGCCATTCATCATGACTTACTGCAACTGATGACGTTGATTGCAGAAGAACAGCAGAAATCTTTCTGTTGAGAAGCTCTGACAGCATCACACTTGGTTCATGAGAATTGGCGGCAAAAAATGTCTCGTGAGAACTATGTAAATAAACCCGAAGTTAGTCTCAGCTAAAACAAGGTTTTCTCTTGTCTTCACCGTTCGCGGAAATATGCTGGCATAATTGTCTCCGATGAGCAACTCGATGTCACCGTGAACAGGCTCTAAAAGTTCTGATGGATCGACATCATCTTTGAACATGTCAGCAGCTGCATGATAACTGCCTCCATCAAGTTCACCGATGTAATCAACACCAATGCAATCAACTGCAGTCACGAAGTTACCTTCTGAATCGTAGAGTGGGATGCTGTACAGATCAGCCGGTCCCCAATCTTGTGGCTGGCTCTCCCCAGCAATCCTCATCATCAAGTTCTTGATTCTGGATACTGGTTTGATACAAGCTCCCCTTGCCACCGAGTTCAGAATCTGTGAGACAGTGGCTCCCAAATCATAAAGAACTGAAACCTTGAAAAGATTACCTTTCCTTTTCATGAAGGCTGTATGACTAGGTCTCATTGTGTTCTGGCCTATATGATGACGGAGTTTCTCGCAATCAACAGGACCATAAACCATGCTTGACCCAGCTAGGCAAGCAGCATGCAATAGAGTATGATGATTGTCTGGCGTCTTGCAATTAACCTCCTGACAAACGTGCTTATTTCTGCACTGATTTGAAGGGTGAGAACCAAAGCACTTTTCACACCGGTTATGTTCCCTCAAGGTTTCTTTCTTTTTTATGGACGAAAGACCTAGGAACACTCTGCATTCAGACGTTTGGTGATCAGCCATAGAATGAAAAATACACGATTGAACGGAAGATGAGGAATTTTTTGGCTTCCCTGTTTTTGATTCCTTCCAACCGTTACCCTTTTTGGGCGTTTCATTCTTGCCAGGCTTGGCACCTTTCGAACCGCTGTTATCAATGCTTCTGTCCTTACTGCTAACCTGATAATTCTTAACGACCATCGGCCGCTCTTCTCTGAAAATGTAACTAGAATGAGCTTCTGCTCGCAATTTAGCTGTTTCTTCGATTGAGGCTGCCGTGTTGGCCATTTCTAAGAGTAGATCGAAAGAGGCTTCAGCATCAAGGTCATCTGCCAGAATTTTTCTGTCGATTCTCCTGCGCAGTTCTACTAGAATTTTTTCCATTACGATAGAAAATGCCGATTCACCTAATGCAGACGTTCGGTTTACCGATCTCAGGTCCTCTTTAGCAACAGTAAGTTCAGTTACCAATCGACGAAGACCATCTGCATCAGACTCGCTTTTGACAGGCCTAATGTCATGGACGTCCCTGAGGACTGCGTCACGGATGGTGTTTCCCCTTCCGTAAATGCAATCTAGTGCAGACCATGCTTCATCCAAGCTCGATTTCGACTGAACAATGAGGCCTTCTCTCGAGTTTTCTCGCAATGCTTCTCTCAGTCTTAAAAGTGCCATCTCCCCAGACATCTGGCTCTGAACTAATAGCTCGAAATTTTTCTTGAATCTTTTATACGATCGAACTTCACCATCCCACGTCGGACAAGAAAGTTTCTTCAATTGGACGAATGACGAATTAGATTTGCTGACCTCATTAGCATGCTTAGGAATGTCCTCTTTTATCGATAGCTTTTCCATTCGTTCATTTATCTGTGTCCTCAGCTTGTGGAAGGTAACGCCCGCATCACGCAATGTTTTCAAAGTTTTATCACAAGTCAGATTGCCTGCGGAGACTCTTTTCAAATCACTATATGATTCACGAAGAGAGTTCAATGATAGCCTTAGATCATCAACAGTGGCGTTCTCTGCATCTGCTAAGATGGTCTCGGCGTCCTAACTTTCAATGGTCCAGGTCTCAAAGGCAATGTCAAGTTTCTTCTGAGTCAAAGATTTCACTTTTCTGGGAGGCATGTTTACGAGATTGAACAGTAAACAGCAGTACAACACTCAAACGATGAATTCAACGACTCAATTTTGAGAAATGGAACACAAGAAGTATTGCTTCAAAACACCAACTTTGGGTCGATAACTGATAATAGCCACTTTTCTAGACGACGAGTCATTGAAGGAACCAACTACTTAGGCATTTAAACAATCAGCTTTCGCGAACTAAACTCGTTGACACTTTTGTTTGCTGTTGTTGATAATTAAGTAATTTATGAACGAGTTGACCTTGAGGACAATTTACATACCACAAGGCACAAATTGGAGCGAACTTACTTTAAAGTTTCCTCGATTCCGCAGAGCACTTGGAAATGAAATGTAGCGCAACTGCAGGGGCTTGCACCTGCCCAATCAGAATATGACCATTGACACCTCAACCAACCATACGAACGAGGCATGTAACGTCACGACGTTGAAGTCGTTACAGACATTTCATTCTGCAAATGAAATAATTACAATAACATTTTTATCCCACTTTTACAGAGAAAATGTCAACAGACCTAAATTATAATTAAATTACACTTATATTACGACTTACAAAAACCAATAATAAGTATATTACAACAAAACCAATCAAAACAGAAATAACAAATTTGAATTTGAATTGACCAGTATATTACAAATGGAATGGATCAATTTATACAGTTACTTACTCCAAGTTATTTAGTTGGAGGGCGCAGTCTTATTCTAAATTATTAATGGCGATCTCGAAAAGAGAACCGCCCAGCTCCAGTCCTTAAGATCAAGTGTAAAACAATAATTCTTTACCCAGATTTTCACTTGTTAAAGAATTCGTCCAGTACCTAGTTTGGCAACTAAACAACTCCAAATTTTAGAATTGGCTAGTTCAATAATGGAAATAGCGGACGCGATTCGTGTCTGTTTACAATATATATATATATATATATATATATATATATATATATATATATATATATATATATATATATATATATATATATATATATATATATATATATATATATAATTATATATAATATATATATATATATATATATATATATATATATATATATATATATATATATATATATGTCGAGAGAATTGTTCACAAGCTTTTTCTCCACTTCATAATTTTCCCCAGGAAACTACATTAACATTCAAGATGTAAGATCAACTATAAATTGATACTTTATAAATAATAGAAATTTGTCTTTGTATTGTACAGCAGATTTCTCTGTTAGTGTTACCAGGAAATATCATTATTGCTCTTTTGCAATTATTGTCTCATATAATTATAGAATATAATTTAAAGCCATACAAGAATCTATTCAGGAAACGGCAAAGCGACGAACTTTCCAGGCACATGGTTTAATAAGTAAGTTTTGTTTAGAATTCAGCGTAACTGAAGTACGTAGAAGGTTAATTCCAGGTGTGAGACATTAATTTACTGTTTAGGTACACAGATATCACATGATATGAGAATCAAGTGTTTCCCTTACTTGGAGGTCCAACCTCGGGTTTCTAGATGACAAGAGGAAAATTCTAACATAATGATTCAAAGTTCATCCCATAAAATCATTGAGCTTTTGGGAACAATATTTTCTATTCATAACCCTCAAGCAATAAGTGATATATTTTCAAAATACTCCCTGAAAATAATTTTGTGAATATCATATGAGCATGTAAAATATTTCCCCGTCATCGGAGAGTAACTGGATCTGAGAATCAATGAGAGGATCTATATAGATAAAATTTCACATTTGATTAGGAATTACTCATAAATGTCTCGTCTCGATGTGATATAAATCTCTCGTTGATCAACGGAAGGTTTAGATTGAGATCTTCCTCAAAGGTTTGGTCAAAGGAGAAATTATATGGTCAAGAACATAGTGAAAAAATTAATTAAGAATTAGATGAAAACAGATGATGATGATGGAAAATAGATAGTATAGATATAAGGTTGATAACGAAAAGAATAAAATAAATGTGAAGCAAAAAATATAAAAAAAATAATGAAAATGTTAAAAGAAGGCCAATCAAATTAATGTTTCAGGTGTTTCTGGGTATGGTAATTAATGAGACAAAAGGCCAAATACAAAAGAAAAAGGTCAAATAGGAAGATGAAGAGGATGATATAAGGAAAAATCCATGAAAAAGAAAAAGAAGACGAGAATGGTCATGATATTGGGTGAAAGAAAAGGTGATGAAGTTAAGTCATACAGATGAAACAAAAACAACCATGCAAGCAATGTCACATTAGATATAAATCTTAACAATTTCAATTAAATTCATACAACGGTCACTAAGAATTATATGAAAATAATTGGTAGCCATAAAATGTTGTAATTTAATTGGATTCTGGAAAGTTTAAGCTAATCGTGTCTAAAAAGATAGTAAATCTAATTAATGTAGCAAAATTTATGAAGATCAAAGGATTTGGAACTATTTAATTAATAAGCGAGAGAGAGAGAGAGAGAGAGAGAGAGAGAGAAGAGAGAGAGAGAGAGAGAGAGAGAGAGAGAGAGAGAGAGAGAGAGAGAGAGAGAGAGAGAGAGAGAGAGAGAGAGAGAGAGAAAACATTATGAAAGATTGTTGTAAAATCATAGTTAGAAAACGAGATAGAGTTCATTAAGATTATCATGATGAAAAGTAAAAATTTAAAAATGGAGAATTAGGTAATTAGAAAAAGATTAGAGGAATATAAAGTTGATATTGGTGAATAAATAAGAAATGAACCATAACGATGAAAGGTCTTTTGACGAATAATGAACATAATTCCGTAGCTTGACAAGATTAGTATTCTCATTAATAAAGTTTCTTGGAATGCAGTACCTGAACTTCCATCATTACCTGAAAATTTGCGAGAAAACTGCTTGGTATCGCATTTTTGCAATATCAAAGTTTTGCGAAAATAACCGAATGTAATAACGTCTATGGAAGCAGCAAGCAAAGCATATACAGATAAAGATGAATGTTCTGTAAATAATTTTTTCTACGCAGCACACAATGATAAACTTGAACGACAAAAACTGTTGAATATAACTCGTGGATTTCAATCTATTTTCATCATTAGTGATATTTTATCATCAACTTTTACGCTCAAGTCAACCTTATTGATAAATACCATTGAATGAATACGTGCAATCCCCTCTCATATATTATTATTATTATTATTATTAGTAGTAGTAGTAGTAGTAGTAGTAGTAGTAGTAGTAGTAGTAGTAGTAGTAGTAGTAAATAAGCTATAACCGTAGTTAGAAAAGCAGGATGCTATAAGCCCAAGGGGTCCAACAGGACAAAAGTGGCCTAGTGAGGAAAGGCAATATGGAAATAAATAAACGATATAAGAAGTAATGAAAAAATAAAAGAAAATATTTTTTAAAACATTAGCATTAAAACAGATAATCCATAAATAGACTATAAAGAAAGATTTCTGTATGCCTGTTCAGCATAAAAACATTTATTGCAAGTTTGAGCTTTCAAAGTTATACTGATTTATCTACCCAATTAGGAAGATCATTTCACAACTTAGAAGCAGCTGGAGTAAAACTTCTAGAATACTGTGTAGTATTGACCCTTACGATGGAGAAGGCATGACTATTAGAATTAAGTGCATGTCTAGTATTACTAACAGGATGGAACTGTCCTGGAAGATCTGAATTTAAAGGATGGTCAGAATTATGAAAAATCTTATGCAACTTGCATAATCAACTAATTGAACGATGGTGCCAGAAATTGATATCTAGAACAGAAATAAAATAATTAATAGACCGTAGGTTCCTGTCCAACGAAATAAGATGAGAGTCAGCAGCTCCTTTATATCCGTCCCAATGTATAGCAAAAGGTATTAAGGTATTTAATTATTATTATTATTATTATTATTATTATTACTATCCAAGCTACAACCCTAATTGGAAAAGCAAGATGCTATAAGCCCTGAGGCTCCAATAGGGAAAAATAGCCCAGTGAGGAAAGGAAATAAGGAAATAAATAACTGAAGAGAACAAATTAACAATAAATCATTCATAAAAAAAGTAACAACGTCATAACAGATATGTCATATATAAACTATTAACAACGACAACAACAAAAATGTCATATATAAACTATAAAAAGACTCATGTCCGTCTGGTCAACAAAAAAGCATTTGCTCCAACTTTGAACTTTTGAAGTTCTACTGATTCAACAACCCGATTAGGAAGATCATTCCACAACTTGGTAACAGCTGGAATAAAACTTCTAGAGTACTGCGTAGTATTGAGTCTTATGATGGAGAAGGCCTGGCTATTAGAATTAACTGCCTGCCTAGTATTACGAACAGGATAGAATTGTCCAGGGAGATCTGAATGTAAAGGATGGTCAGAGTTATGAAAAATCTTATGCAACATGCATAATGAACTAATTGATCGACGGTGCCAGAGATTAATATCTAGATCAGGAATAAGAAATTTAATAGACCGTAAGTTTCTGTCCAACAAATTAAGATGAGAATCAGCAGCTGAAGACCAGACAGGAGAACAATACTCAAAACAAGGTAGAATAAAAGAATTAAAACACTTCTTATGAATAGATTGATCACCGAATATCTTAAAAGACTTTCTCAATAAGCCAATTTTTTGTGCAATTGAAGAAGACACAGACCTTATATGTTTCTCAAAAGTAAATTTGCTGTCAAGAATCACGCCTAAAATTTTGAAAGAGTCATACAAATTTAAAGAAACATTATCAATACTGAGATCCGGATGTTGAGGAGCCACCGTCCTTGACCTACTTACAATCATACTTTGAGTTTTGTTAGGATTCAACTTCATACCCCATAATTTGCACCATGCACTAATTTTAGCTAAATCTCTATTAAGGGATTCACCAACCCCAGATCTACATTCAGGGGATGGAATTGATGCAAAGAGAGTAGCATCATCTGCATATGCAACAAGCTTATTTTCTAGGCCAAACCACATGTCATGTGTATATAGTATGAAAAGTAATGGGCCAAGAACACTACCCTGTGGAACACCGGATATCACATTCCTATACTCACTATGGTGCCCATCAACAACAACTCTTTGAGATCTACTACTTAAAAAATCAATAATAATGCTAAGAAACGACCCACCCACTCCCAACTGTTTCAGTTTGAAAACAAGGGCCTCATGATTAACACGGTCAAAGGCAGCACTAAAATCAAGGCCAATCATACGAACTTCCCGACCACAATCAAGGGATTTCTGTACTGCATTGGAGATTGTAAGAAGGGCATCACATGCTCCAAGGCCTTTCCGAAAACCAAATTGCAAACTAGGGAATAGATGATTACCTTCAGCAAACCTATTAAGACGTTTTGCCAGAAGACGTTCAAAAACTTTAGATAATATGGGAGTTATGGAAATTGGGCGGTAATCAGTGGGACTTGAGCTACCACAAACACATTTACATAGAGGAGTAACATTACCAATTCTCCAACAAGTGCTAAAAGCTCCTCTTCTTGCTAACTTGCGTAAAATAACAGATAACTTTGGAGCTAGGAAATCTGCTGTCTTTATAAAAAACAAAGGAAAAATACCATTAGGGTCTACACCTCCATAAGCATCAAGGTCCATCAACAGAGCTTTAATCTCACGAGATCGAAAAGCTAAACTAGTTAGTTTAGCCTCAGGAAAACAGGAATGAGGAAGTTCAAGTTTTTCATTACTCTGTTTACTGTCAAAAACATCAGCCAAAAGGGTTGCCTTTTCCTTTGGACAGTGAGTGACTGAGCCATCTGGTTTAAGTAAAGGAGGAACTGTTGCATCTACACCAAAGAGTGCAGATTTAAGGGTAGACCACCATTTATGTTCCTGAGTTGTACCAGAGAGGGTTTCTTTTATGATCAAATTGTACTCCTTTTCAGTTGAGGCATAAACTCTCTGAGCAAAAGCTCGAAGCTGAGTATAGTTGTTCCAGGTCAAATCTGATCTGTTACCCTTCCAAAGGTGATAGGCCTCCTGCTTCTCCAAATAAGGTAGTTTAGTGTCTATATGCTTCCACTATCATCGAAAATATTCATCTCTTTACTATTCAATTTTCTGATGGTTACTTTGTAAGTAACCTTTATGTGAGATGTAAGTCACTTTGTTGAAATATGAATTTTTTTTTTTTTTTTTTTGTAAGTACCTAATTTTTGTTCTGTGATTTGCAATACGTACATATTTTGTTGAATAAACTATTAATTTGGTTTATTCCATAATGATTTTAAGAATTTCGTTACAATTCTTTATACTTTCTCTTTAGATTCATCTCTCTCTCTCTCTCTCTCTCTCTCTCTCTCTCTCTCTCTCTCTCTCTCTCTCTCTCTCTCTCTCTCTCTCTCGTACCAGTTGAAATTGTTTCCTAATCACTAATCTCTCTATCCATGCAGGACGAGAAAAGCGTGGAAATCTGGACTCTTTTTCGAGATCTTTTGTCTGAGGTCGACAGTACAATGTCTCTAATCCCCTTTATCACTTTGCTATATTTACGGGTCGATATCTTCTGCGCTGCATCAATGCGCTTTCAAAATCCCAAATACATAAACGTTGCCCATTTAATTGATTTTATTTTTTTTTATTTTTATTTTTCGAGGGAATATGTAATGCTCTAGCAATATTGTTGACAAATAATTCTTATATCCTTCTGTAAAAGTTTTCGACAAAATAAACCAGAAAATATTTAATTTTGGATGAAAAAAACAGAAAATCCTCTGAAATCTTTTGTAAAACCATCAGCATATTCCCATCTTTTAAATCTATTACCATGTCTTGGCTTAATTCTTCAGAGTTTATGTAGGTGAGCGGGATATTGTACTAATGTATAATTGGATAACAGTATTAATTTGAATTTGAATACTAAGACAGCATGATGAAACAAATTCCGAGTAAATGCTGTAGGTGGGTAACTGGACCTCTAATGCTTAGTCTTAGATCTTATGATACATTTCTCCTCACAATGAACAGGAAAAATATCAAGGAGTCAGGTCAGTGACGTAGACACGGGTGGCCACACAAACCACTGAGAATCCAGAGATTTACCCAAGAGGTTCATTACCACTTACCAAGGGTGCGTATTCTCTGGAAGAAATGCAAAACCCAAATAAGGTCTCTCTGATAATATTTTATTTTTTAAATAGTTATCATACCATACATTATTTCTGAAATAAATCAATTATTAAATTGGCCTCATTCAACCATCTTTGGCCTGATAAAGGCTGTAAAATTTTATGAAACTGTAAAAAATTAGCTTTATGAGACATAATCTGAGCCAGCCGTTTTTTATGATTTGTTATATGTTTTCAAGAGTGTAAACGCTAGAGGTTTTGATGCTTAAGAGGGGAGACCATAAAAAAAAAGCATTAAATGTCTACCAAACAAACATGCAGGATTCTGCTGTTATAGAGTCTTTTGAAAGTTTTTGTTGATGACATAACATGTATTACCTTTATCTCCATATTCAAGATCTCAACATGTATCAACAATCTTTATCATAATCTTCTATACCAATGATAAGCTACTTCATATGCAAGATTATATAATCATTAGAGTCACTTAACCCTTTAAATATTGTTTTTATTTTATTTTCTAATTTGTCGACTAATTCATACTTTTGATGATATTATTATTATTATTATTATTATTATTATTATTATTATTATTATTATTATTATTATTATTATTATCTCGGAAGTAGACACTTTTAATCAGGTTTCATTGTATATAATCACTGCCTTAGTAGCATTGATTATATAATATTGGCTCTGATAGGTATTTCTCAGCAGTACTGAACTCTGCCATTACTTGGCAAATTCACTTTCATCATCGTTTAGGTAAATTAAGGATAAGTCTCAAATCAGGTTTAATACAAATTTTACAAAGTAAAAATTATACAATTAATAGCAATGAGTTTCGCGAGGTAACTCCTTTTCTCAGGCGGGAGTGGTCGAAGCGGTGCTGGTGAGGTCCGTTTATATGGCAGTCCAGTTTCATTGGAAGAGGCGGTGAATTTACATTAGCGCTTCAGGAGGCATGGGCGGAGCAAGTAATGACGTAAGCAGGGCGGTGAATTTTTATTTGCTAAACCTCTCGCTTGGAGAATTTGGGTCTCAGTCAGACTGCTCCTTCTCTCACTCATTATTGATGTGTCACCATTACGTTCGTCGATGGCTGGTCTGTGATTAGTGGATGTGCTTGCCTAGAAAATATCCATCCTTAGCGGGATACTTGGGCGCTGATTTGCGATATTTTGGTTCTGAATATCATGATCGGTAGAGTCCATGTTTGGTCGTTGGATGTTAATCCTTTAGAATGAGAGGAGAAGGAACATTTCCTGGATGGTGTTGATAATTGGTTTCTCCCGTTTTATAAGGAGGGCTTCGAGGACTCTCAGCCTTTTCGCTATCTGGAGCACTACCAATTATGTTAGTATTTTATTATAGCCTAACGTTTAATGTTATTGTTGTGGGTTTGAATACCATGGAGTTGTATGGTGTCTTGCTGTACGTGACAGGACAGTCACTTAGACACAAACATAGTTGTCATTCCTGTGTGACATCCAGGGAATCCTGGAACAGGGCATTTGTAAGAATAAACGACGTTGTATCATTTAAGGAGGTCCTGTATCAGATGGTTTGAGTTGTTCTTCATTATCAAAGATCCCGTTTTAGCAGTCTGGTAAAATATGAGGAGTTATATCTCCGTATATTCTTCCGCAGGGAAGACGTGCATCCTTTTTGATGATCTATCTAGTGGCCAGTGTACCCTATGATAACTGATGTCTCATAATAAACTTATATCTTTTAAATGTTTGATTTTAATAAATCTTAGAGCCATCGAGTATGCGGTTTTGAAGTGCGTCAAGTCTGGTCCACTTGATATTTTGAACTGGAAGGTATATATATTCCTTAATGGAGTAATCTTTGAGTAGCAATGGTAATCATTTCTCTTTTCTTTTATTGTCGACTTAGATCTGACCGCCCTTGAAAAGAAAATATATATACTTATTATAGGTCCATATTCTACTAATCTTCTTTTCAAGTATTAGTAAAAAATCAAAAATATTAAAGGCATCTTTTTCTTATGCCTACTTATTCAGGGTTTATGACTTCACCATATGGTAAATGAAAAGGAGAGAGCCAATATAAGATTTCCCCGAGGTCAGTTATCAAAAGAATTGAGTAGAACTAAAAATAAATCCATTATCCCTGATTAGTGACATACAATACATGTTCATAATTTCACCATATTAAATGAATAACAGATTACAGGTACTCATAATTCGGGACAATGACCTTTGTCCTAAATAATGCAAGGTATTGTACGATTGTGGTCAGTCAATAGATAGCCTGCCCCAGGGTTAAAAGAATACCTGGCCTGCCCAAGTGCCGCTATAATACTTTTTAAGGTTCTCCGGAGAAAATTATATGTAATTCGTAGTTTTTCCTTATGAATAAAATATTCTTACTATCCATACAACGAATACATTTTTAAATAAGGAACATACCAATGAAAAATTTGTTTCTCATAAGGAATCTTTTTCAATTAACACGAAACATTCAGCCAAGAATAAAAATGTACATACAATCCCAAATGTCAAACAAATTGTTTAATTGATGTGTTCGCATGAGCTGCGGTTGAAAATCCGACTATTCAATTGCTTCATTTGTGGATGAAAAATATCAGACGAAGTGATGTTTCATAGTAAATAAGGTAAGCATTTTCAGTCATCACATTGCAGTGTAAGGAAAACATGAAAGTTATTACTTGAACAACAAGCAAAGCAAGCCAAACCTTTAAAAAGTAGAACAACGGTATCTGAGAAACCTCAGATTGCTTCCTATGAAATATGGGAAATGATAGTCAAAAGCTCTTGGTGAATCTATCATTTGGCCTTCTTGTAAGAATAAAGTTATTTTTTTTTATAAAAAAAAAACTTCTGAGAAACAAAAAAGTGAAATTCCAATATCCAATGGTACTATTCGAAGGTATAAATTAGGAATGTTCAATAATATTAAAGAAAAAGTTTGCCGTAGTAAACTTTATAAAGGATTCATATATTGCAGTCCAAGTTATGACTAAACTGACGTAACCAGCAAAGTATAAATAGTCCCCTTTATACGTTTTGTAGATGTAGATAATACGACATTTCAGCTTCTTTGCTAAAAAGAATTGCTTACCACAACTAAGGATGTCATTTGAAGTTTACGTCTGGTATCCTTTGCTGTTCTGTCTCCGCTAATTCTGCCTCCATATATATATATATATATATATATATATATATATATATATATATATATATATATATATATATATATATATATATATATATATATGTATACATATATATATATATATATATATATATATATATATATATATATATATATATATATATATATATATAGCCCTAGCTGGAAAAGCAGGATTGTAGCCCAGTGAGGAAAGAAAACAAGGGAAACTAAAATATTATAAGAAGAGTAACATTAAAATAAATTTCTCCTAAAACAACTATAAAAACTTTGACAAAACAAGAGGAAGAAAAATAAGATGCAATAGTGGCCTAGTGCATCCCTAAGCAAAAAAACTCTAACCCAAGACCATGGCTCAGAGTCTATGGTATAATGGCACTTTCTAAGACCAGAGAACAATGGTTTGATTTTGTAGTGCCCTTCTCCTAGACGAGCTGCTTACCATAGCTAAAGAGTCCCTTCCACCCTTATCAAGAGGAAAATGACCACTGAATAATTACAGTGGAATAGTTAACCCCTTGAGTAAAGATTTTTTTTTTTTTTTTGGTAATCTCAGCGTTTTCAGGTGTTAGAGGACAGAGGAAAATCTGTAAACAATAGGGCAGACTATTCGGTGTTTGTGTAAGTAGTCGGTGTCTGTGTAGGCACAGGCAAATGGAGTTGTAACCAGAGAGAGGGGTCCAATGTAGTACAGTCAGGCCATTCAAAGGACTTCATAACTCACTAGCGGTAGTATTTCAAAAGGTGGCTGGTACCCAAGAATGAGGAAAATTTTAAAATGTTTCCGATGACAGGAATTTTTGCTTGATGATTTGTACGTATAATAAAGAAAATATAAATAATGAATAAGTCTATAATTCCTAACGGTGGGCTATGGTCAAAATATTATAGTATAACAGATAAAAAAGGAGAGATTCTTTTCGTATCATTGAACGAACCCGTTTGCGTATCCAATTTTGAACACCTAACTCTGTAATACATAAATCAATGAATAGATATTTTAACATTTTTGGCTAGACAAAATTTTTCACATATTGTTTTTATAACTTTTTTTTTTGTAAATAAAATAAGAAATTGTATATAAAACGTGACATTTTTTCCGGAAGATCTGCTACTTTCTTAGTTACCATTCTCAGACGATATACAGTTCGGTCAAGCCAATTAAATCATGTAGTTAAAAGGATTTATCACTTAAGCTACCAATCAGATAAGCCTAAACGTCCAGTCTACCACAGGAGGTCTAATACCTTGAGATGATACTGGTCATAAGGACACAATCCTTTCCCCGCCTCGTGACCGTCATAGCCTTACCTTTTAAAGTACTGAATTTTTCATCTTTTCCTCATAAGGAAATTAAAGTTCTATATTAACAAAGAGATATTTTTACAAAATATCTCATCAATACAACATGCAGAAAAAAAATACAAATTCATTCAAGGAGCTAAGATATGAGAGAAATATTCCACTATGGTATGTGAGGACAGAATCTTATCCCATTGAACTGATACAAAACAGTAATTATGAGATTAATATAAAATGTGTAGATGCACTCGTAAACGAGACTTGAACTAGTGGCCACTGGAAGGAATCTGCCAATTTCTGAGGCATTGAAGCAGAGGAGGACATAAGATTATCCTACGAAACTCTATTAATCGTGCAAGCAATGTAACCAATGGATTCATGATTTTGCTGAGACTTTGAGAGCATCTACATGCAGAACACAAAATAGGAATCTTTAATCAATAAAATGAGAGTTTATGTCCTCCTGAAACGATTTTTCTCTCTGATCTGAGCTATAGTCAAACCATTCTGTCGTGGCCGCTGAGAAGAGCTCATTTCCAAAAGGTATCGTGTTCGAGTGTAAACACTTGGTTCATTTTCATTTGAAGGAATCACTCTTTAGAGACAAGTCGAAAACCTTTGAAAACAACGATAAAGCCAGATTAAGAGATTAGGCAACCCATTTTCCTCACCCTTTCTTTACAACTGTACTAAATCGTCTAAATAAAATCAGCTTTACTATACTTCTTTGGTTATTGTTTTTTCTGCTGGCACACTACAATATATATGGAGATATTTCAAATTAATTTTATTTTGCTGCCTTTGTCAGATACTTATCTTTCATAACTGATATCTCCAAACTTATGGTGGTCGGGTCACATCTGTCAATCAATGGTCATCCAGCTTATAAGATTAGGATTTCTTAAAGGAAGAGTCAATTTAATCTTTGTTGTATCTTCCCCCCCCCCCTCTCTCTCTCTCTCTCTCTCTCTCTCTCTCTCTCTCTCTCTCTCTCTCTCCCTTTCTGGAACATTTGTGGCTTCAGAAGTACGGATACATGCTTTGGTGACAACATCAGTAAAAGGGCCGCGATTCATCTTCTCTTTTGTGAAATATTTGTACACACTATGTACTATTTCCCTGGCATTGGGACAGAGAACACGGTTTGGAGATGTTTCCATGCTTTATGTTTACTAGATAATGCAGTCACTGCCTCAAACACTACATTTTATACCCCAAGACCAACCATTCAAGGGATTAAATATGGCTCGCTGATATTTGCTACATAAATTTACCCTTGAGACCTCCAAGGACAGGTCAATCGGATTTCAAACTTACCATCTGTCCGAGTCATATTAAGACGGTAGGATAAAAATGGCAAATATCCGGGGATTATGATTTTGGGGGACATGTACTTGGTTGCAATTATCCTTCTAGAAATGAATACCTTACACTGTTAAAAATATGCCGAAAAACCGGTAAAAATTCAGTAATAAATGTAGCCAGGCATTTACCGTCTAATAAACGGAAATATAGACGTTAAATGGTGATATTATGATCATCAACCCGTAATAAGATAACAGGGTAGGGTAAAAATTACACTCTCCAGTATTTTACTGAATTACGGCTAAGAACAGTATAATTTTACGGATAATATTCTATTAAAATTACGCTTATTTAACTGTGTACCTAATGAAATATATACTGTATGCTCGACAAGAATAACGAGAGAGAGAGAGAGAGAGAGAGAGAGAGAGAGAGAGAGAGAGAGAGAGAGAGAGAGAGAGAGAGAGAGAGAGAGCGCAGATTTAATCTTGTCTTAATCCAGTGAGATTAGTGAAAAAGGTGGGGATGCACCCTAGGCATACCCTGAGGAATGTCATCTGTCATTAACGGTAGCATTAGTCTCACTCAGTTTGTATGGCTCGTCTCTAACCGCAGTGTTCATTTTTCCTTAAAGTGGTCGAAATATTTTGACATGGGTACGCTGTACAGGGGAACAGAAACCGTCTCAGCGGCCACGACAGAATGGTTTTACTATACCAGTCACAGCTCCATTTTATTAAATTTACACCGTGAGCTACCATGATATGGTAGGTCACGCCAAAGTGAGCTTTTTGTCCTTCACGCGGGTCGGCTTCATAATTCTGGGAAAGGGGTACCTCCAGATATAGAAAAATCTTTTTGTTTTCTGTTACAGAGAACAATAGTCAGCAGTGAAATTATAGGGGATCGAGTGTGCGGATTAGGATTTATACGTCAGTGGAGTGAGATACTCCCTTAATACTGTATTGCCTCACTGGGAGATGGAACTTGATTAAGAGGAGGAAAACTTTAAGGTTAAGAGAAGTGTCGTTTGACTTGTGACGGGGTTATTCATTATCTTAACACGTGCACATTCATGTTAATTCGAGTACTCATCTCATTCCTCGGTCAATTTCAGGGCAGCTGGTTCAAGTAAATTAATGGTAGGGCTTCACCGTAGGAAGACCTTGAATCATAAGGAATTGGCTTCATGGCCGTAATTTCACGCAAGTTCTAAGCAATATGAGCTATGTTAGACATACAAAAAAAAAAAGAAAAAAAAAAAAAAAAAAAAAAAAAAAAAGATTAACCCCTCTCCATGACTAACGAGAAAGTTTTGGACATTCAGGTTGTTAATTTTCCATTTTCACATCTTCTCTAGTCGCATCCCGGTGATATTTCGGGAATATGACACTGAGGACTCAGGACAAAAAATCCAAGCATTATCATTTCCTCCTAAGCAATTCATGTTTACTTCTCTTGCAATCAAGAGCAAGAGTAAGAGTAAGGCATGAGCTTACAGAAATATGAGATAATCTAAAAGATAGGGTGCAATATTAGACTATTCAACAAACAAAATTATATTTAGAAATAAAGATAATTTATCGATATAATTTTCCTTTAGTTTTAAAGAACGAGGGAAATATAGCCTTGCCTACTTGGAAAAGACACATCGCTTCAAATAATATAAAGTAACCTTGAACCCACATCAAATTTGAAATAAGAAGATCCGCATTAAGAGCCTTGCCTGATAAAACTCTCCAACGTTAAATTTCCCTGGAGGAAGAATTAATGGAAACAGTTGGAAAGGACACCAGGTGTGAAATTTAAATCACAGCGGTTTTTTAGAAGTGACTTCTTGTATATTGAAAATGATAGGTGCTGCTATCACAATCCAATCATCCGTCATTAAACAGCATACAATTAACTACGAGGAGAGAGAGAGAGAGAGAGAGAGAGAGAGAGAGAGGAGAGAGAGAGAGAGAGAGAGAGAGAGAAAGCCCTTCACAATTTCATAGATATCCCCAGATTTAACATTTATTTAGCAAATTACTGAGAGCTTGTATAAGCAAGAAACGTTATCATTTGGTTTTGGAGATAAGGGACAACGTTAAAGGCATTTGGGTTTTTATATCAAACTGTTTAGCTGTGTCTATAAACTTAGAGAGAGAGAGAGAGAGAGAGAGAGAGAGAGAGAGAGAGAGAGAGAGAGAGAGAGGAGAGAGAGAGAGAGTGAGAGAGAGATTATGGTTGATTCTAAACTTATAGATTACATTCAAATACGTTTTAAACCATAAAAGACAAAGATACATATTTATCTATCTAACAAATTGTCCAATTAAAATGTGCAGTTGTAAAGAATCTTCCTCTAATTCTGGTTTTAATATTATTGCCTTCAATAATTCTAAGAGAGAGAAAAAAAAAAGGATTCAGAGTAGAACCCATCTGGAAGAGGCGTTGTTGGTGTAGATTTGTCACATCCCACAAGCCGGGAAGAGGCTACAACACTATTCCTAAATTTGTGTTGGTATGAGTAGAGAAACCAATTTCAATATAAGGAATTTTTTTTTTCTAACTATTCTTAAGTCATTCGTTATGGACTCTGTGATTAAGAAAGACGTCTTCTAGATAGATTTTGATATGGGGCACTATACAGAAAACATTATTTATTTTCATTGGAAGACAACAAAACATTAGGGAATGAAGGCTTAATTATCTTTATTTTTGTGGAAATATTAACTTTGTATTACAATCAAGAAATTATCCTTCAGGGAGGAGTATATTAGAATTCAATATTTTTTTAGTCTTCTTTATTTACAAAGGATAACTTTAAATAAGATTGTGCAGTAATGAAATAGCTATGAAAGATAGACTAAGTTGGCTATAAATGAATAAATTTTATAATTACTCATAAAAAATGTAAATACATTGGTTTAGAATGGATGGATAAATTAAAAGAACTAAGTCCAACTGACAGAGGAATATAGAAATCGTTACATACCGAAATGCTTCTCCAAATGGCATAAAACGAACAAATTGATAGATAATAAAAAATATAGACATTATCATTTTCCTCATCAAAGACCTTCTTAGTATCCATCAAGAGATGAAACCAAAATGGCCAGAAGTCCCAAAAGGATGTTGATTATTATTTGCCTCTTCTAAGGACTCCAGCGGGTGATTCAAATGATGAAATCTTAGTGAACGAAAGTCCTGGAAGGATAATCCACAAGTGGCACACCGGAGAGTCTTGTGGATAGTCTGGTGGAGTTGAAGGGCTGAAAGGGAAGGGAAGGTCTTGAAGCAGGTCAGGCAGGAGTAATAGTGCTCCTGGAAATGCACAGATCTGTGGATGAGTCTCTGTCTCGACCTGAATCTTCTCCCACAATTCTTACAAGGGAAAAGGATCACTGAGGCTTCAGAAGCCGAGTCTTGGTCATCAGAGGGTGTCTTGGTCCTTCGGCTGTTGGGGGACTGCAGAGGAGATTGATTTCTTTTCCTAGCGGAGACGAACTGAGGATAAGATTCTCTCCTACTCAATCTGGATGAGGGCTTTGAAGGAGATCCGGTCCTCCTGTTGTTGGAGAAGGACCGGCTAGGCGGTCTGCCTCTCCGGCCGCGGGAGAGTGGTTTCAAGGCTGACCCAATGGAGGAGGAACTGGACAATTGAGGGAGAGCTTCGTTGGAGGATAACTGACCGTTTACATTACGAATCGACTGTTTAACTGTGCAACACAAGTTTTTCAAATTCTTCATTGTTCTTTTCACATAATTGCTGAAAGAGGCGATCTTTCAGTGCACTACTTTTTATCAAGTTGACAGCCTTGATAACATGCCCAAGTGCTTCATGAAGACGTCCTGCTAGGTTTTTGGCAACCAGGTGCTGCCGGTGAACAACACAGTGCACACAAACGACATTAGGAACAGCTTTTTTTAAGTAAGCACTGAATCCCCGATACCTTCCTATCATAGCAGCAGCGCCATCTGTTGCACAAGCCACAATGTTCTTGAGTGGAATGTTGTTCTCCTCAAAATAGACCTCAAGTTTTTTGAAGATGGATTCTCCTTTAGTGTCAGTCGTTAATTTCAATGCGAAAAGCATTTCTTGACATATTTCATCTACATCAAGAAACCTCACAAATGCCATCAAAAGAGCAGAATTATCAGGTAAAGTTGATTCGTCGAGTTGAAGCGAGAAATCATTCACCTGCAGTTTTGAGATTAATTGGTTTTCAACATCAGCTGCCATCTCATCAATACGGCGTGATACTGAGGAGTTGCTCAGAAGAATAACACTAGTTACCTCTTGTGGACTCTGATTCATGACTGTTGAAAGCACTACAGCCACTGCCGGCATGATCAGAGATTCACCGATAGTATGAGGCTTACCTGCTTTTGCAATCAAATTTGCTATCTTGTAAGAAGCCAACATCCCTCTGTCTACTTTTGCCACTTTTTGGGTAAACATATGATCCACTGTCATCCTTCCTTGGAACTCATCACGTAATTTCTTGATGAAATCTAGCGGCTTGTCTTTCTTGTCTTTATGTGCAGTCTCCAGATGCTTTTTCAGTTTGCTGGGACGCATACTTTCATTTGAGAGTGAGGTCATACAGAGCAGGCACATAGGCATTGTAGTATTTTGTGGAGATTCAATGAATCCAAAAGCAAGATATTCGACAGAATACTGTCTGCATTTTTTCTTAGCTGGATTGGTCATGCTTATCTAAAATAAAAAACAAACAAAACTCATTAAAACTCAGTACCGCTATTATTGTCTGGGAAATCATTGCCCTCCACATATTCAAACAAGCAAATAAAAAAGCAAAAGTTATTAGCCATAAAAGATACTCTTACCCCTCCCTCAATAACAAATAAAGTGAATAGATAAATAAAATTCATGACAAGTATGTGTGTGTGTGTACTGAGTGTACATGAAAGAGTGTGTATGTAAGTATAAATGTATGTTTGTACACTGTATGTAAGTATAAATGTATGTTTGTATGTACATACGTATGTGGATATAAAGTTATCTTTCACAAACCTCTTTGGTAGAACTTAAATCAAGTCTCTTCCTCGCAAGTCTATGTTAAACTGAAAGACGGATCTATTATTGAAGAAGAAACAATATAACGGTTATATTATAACCCATATACCGTTGCTGTTAAAATTGTTTATAAACATCTTGATGGTTGTCGTTCGGAAGTTTACCAGTCAGCATATTCTTTGATAGTTCAGTCTTTTACCACTCTGCCTGCTAGAGAGAGGGAGAGAGAGAGAGAGAGAGAGAGAGAGAGAGAGAGAGAGAGAGAGAGAGAGAGAGAGTTAATGGTTTTTGTCAAGGGTCATAGTTAAGCCTTTTACCACTCTGCCAGCTAGAGAGAGAGAGAGAGAGTGAAGAGATTATTGAATATTTCACTGTCTGCTAAAATTACCTGGTATATTGAATTGAATGATGTTCAAACTAAACTCAAGCATATTAATGATTTATTTCAAAATATTACACATTTATATATTTTGTGGGTCCTAAATTTTCTGTGGCCCCCCATGGCCCCCCATTTTTCAAATTTTGCCTTGTGGCCCCTGAAAAAAATCTCATGGCCCCCAAGGGGGCCATATGGCCCACGTTGAGAATCACTGGAGAATACTTGGCCTTGCTGACTGACCCCATCCGCGTACGAATGGTGCTATTCGGGGTCATCTTTTTCGGAGGCATCCTGCATCGAAATAACAAAGACATGGATATTAGAATCTCGTTAAAGTAGAATAAGGAAAGTATTTCTATTGAATGCTAGAATGAAATATAGAGTATGGTAACAACAGTTATAAAAAAAAGAATAAACTTTTCGTACACAATTATTTAAAAAGCATATACCACACGCAAACAGGAATAGCGTGGAATATCAGGTTACCAAAGAATAAATATTTCCCCTGTTTAAATTTTTATGTTGAAAATTAAATCACATATCAAATATCTTACAACATTTGCATGCAAATACAGTCCAGTTTTATCTATCATATTGTTAAGCAATGAAACCCTTATGACCCTAGATCAAATGACAGAATATAACACTAATATAGTTTTAGAATGAATCATGACTTACATTCTTTAACTCCAGTTCTTAACTAGAATATCTCAAACGAAATCATGAGAAGTTTTAACCTTAGTTTGAAGTCTATTTGTATTACCTTTCGGTGTATCAATCATTTACTATAGTAAAACCAATCTTTCGTGGCCACTGAGATGATTTTTTGACCCAGTGTGGAGCGTAATCGTGTCAAAATAATTCAACCACTTGAAGGAAAAATGAACACTACTTAGACACTATAATCGAACCAAACGAAAGTGGCGGGTGAGAGGAGCTCTTTTCTCAATGCATCGTATCTACATCAAAATATTTCGGACAGCATACCTTCAAGACCCCCCTCTGAAGATATGAAGAAGAATCTGACCTGCGTATTAACTGATTTAGCGTGTTAGACTAATCCTGCTTTTTTTTCGAGGCGAGTTTGACAATTAACTCTTAACCTCTTAACTCCTAGTCATTTCCTTTATTATAGTTGTAGTTCTCAGTTTACTGGAATTATTTGCAATCACATTTTCTTGTACAATTTGCTTCCCTCATGACAACCAAGTTCGTTCTCTCTCTCTCTCTCTCTCTCTCTCTCTCTCTCTCTCTCTCTCTCTCTCTCTCTCTCTCTCACACACACACACACACACATATATATATATGTATATATATATATATATATATATATATATATATATATATATATATATATATATATATATATATATATATATATATATACATATATATATATATATATATATATATATATATATATATATATATATATATATATATATATATATATATATATATATAGGATCTTGTCAAGATTAGCGAACCCAACCATCACTGGGTTCGCTATTCTTTACATGTGGAAAATTGGGTTCCTTATTCTTGACATGTGGTAAATTGGGTTCCTTCTTGACATGTGAAAATGGGATTCGTTAATCTTTACACGAGCTTTTTCAGTTGCTACTTAAAGCTACTATTCACTTTTTGAACTTTCTTTTGTTCACTTAAATTGCTTGTTAAACATCTTTGTACTTACTTAAACAGCTGGATGAGTAATTAAACAAGTCCAAGCATTTCAATTGCTACTTGAAGCTTCTATTTACTTGTTAAACCTTTTTTTCTATTCACTTAATCAGCTAGTTAAATTTTTTCCTACTTACTTAAACTTACCCAAATTCTTCAAAAATGGTTTTCATGTATATAATATAAAAGAAAAACTAATTTAGATTTTCAGATATCCATTGTCCCTCAAAATGGATAGGTCTACTTCACGGAGGTTGTGAAACCATTAGTTGGGAAGGAAATGTTACCTATGATTGACTGGATGAAGAACAAATCAATTATTCGACCGGAATTAAAATGTGAATCAAACGGCATATTTATGAACTGGATAAAGTGCTGGGCCTCTGTAGACGGTTGTGTATGGCAGTGCCAGGTAAAAGATTGTTCACGGTATAAACGAAACTCATCAATAAGGATGGACTAATTAAAAAGTAAAATTGCAGCTGTGGATTCATGTCATATATTGTTTGTGCAATGAAATGCGGGAGCAGGAAACTTCTCGTATTGTAAATATGTCTCGGCATACCATAGTGAATTTTTACAGTTTATTTAGAGAGGTGTGCACGAGACATTTTGACCTTAATCCTATAAAACTTGGTGGGCCTGGGATAATAGTTCAGGTTGATGAATCGTGCTTTCCACATAAACCTAAGCCCACCAAGGACGATCCCCTACGCGCCAAGTCTGGGTTTTTGGGAACATGAGACATTTCTATCAATAATAGAAAAAGTAGTGAGACATGGATCAACTATTCACAACGATGAATGGCGAGCCTATAGAAATATAGCTAATAATCAAAACTGCCAGTACAGAACCATGAACCACGTTATTCTTGAAGTGAGGTTAATTGGGTTCGCTATTCTTTACAAGTGGAAAATTAGGTTCGTTATTCTTTACATGTAGAAAATGGGGTTCATTAATCTTGACATGGAAATGTTGGGTTCGCTAATCTTGACAAGATCCTATATATATATATATATATATATATATATATATATATATATATATATATATATATATATATATATATATATATATATATATATATATATATATAAACACACACACACACACACACACACACATATATATATATATATATATATATATATATATATATATATATATATATATATATATATATATATATATAATGCATGTATGTGGGCATGAAAACTTCTTAATAGAAAAATCTAATGTAAACTATGCCATCATTGCGAGGCTATGTAGAATTTCATGTTTTATATTTCTATATTTCAGGCCATAATAAGAAAGGGTAGTTAAATGATATGCAGAATATGAACAAATATGTATTTTATTATAAATGGAAAATGGGTTCGGTGTGTATAGTAAAAACAGTATATGGAAATAATTTAAATAGGCAGCCTCCATATGATAAAAAAAGATTACTGATGATATTTAAATATAATTTTCCTTCTCATTGTCGTTGTCGTCGTTGTCATCATCATCTGAGGAATCTATATTGATTATGAATGAATCGAGTAAGTGTTCTGCGGCGTCATCTAGTTCACAATACTTTTTTTGTAAATTTCTCATGTGCTTCACAGCATTACTCAAATTTTCTTTACTAACCTGCTGCAAAGCCTCTTGAAGTAGGGGTTTCAAGTTGGCCATTTTAAAATCATTTTTCTTAGCAACGTATTTTTCAACCTGCCCCCAGATCAATTCAATGGGGTTGTACTGGCAGTTAAGGTCTATAGACCTTGCTGGCAGTGATAAGGCGGCAACCTGACGATCCTATGACCATTTACACGGGCCATTTTATCTATCACTTAGTCCTTTTCTATTCGAGAAGAACTTAACTTCACCATTTCAAGAAGCTCACTTTTTCGTAAGTCATCTGTCGGAGTTTCTCCTTTTTTGATCAACCACTCCTTTATAATGTGTTTCCTATCCGAAATCGTCGGTGCTTTATCAATGATTACCGAATGGTAGGATGCGTTATCCATTACGATAATAGATGAGGGCGGGATGTTTGGTAGCAATTGCGATTGAAACCACTCTTCAAATACTTTGCTATTCATCTGATTATGGTAATCACCATCGGTGATTGCCTTAAAAATTAATTCTGCATTATGCGCAAGCCCTTCCTTTGTATCGGCGTGCACGACTATCAGTCTAGCCCCTTTGCCGGTAGAGGGGGGGGGGGGGGTTAACCACTATTGCTTTTTTTCTCTCTGTTGTCCAGCATTTATTAACAGTATAGTTGTGATTTAGCCACGTCTCCTCCAGGTACGCGATAGGCTGATTCTCGTTTGCGTATACCTTCCTCATAACACGCAAAAACTTATCCCTTGCAGCTGACACATCACTTCGTTCTAATATATATTTTCTGCCATTCACTTTCCCATAATGAAATCCAATTTCATGCAAGATATTTCTGAGAGATTCATGACAACCCATAAATTTAATGTCTTTGCGGGCTTCTTGCAAAACAGTAGTTATGGTGGGTAGCTCTTAACACTATTCGACGTAATGCATCCTTGTCGAAATCATCCAGATCGATCACTGGTCGAGGACGAATTCTTTTCGTATCTTTAAACATACGTTGTCCAAATTCTTCATCGAAATCATTTCCTTCCTTGATGACTCTCTCAACAATCCTTTTTGGAACTGCTATTGCCTCACTCGTACGATCACAAGCTTTTGCCGCTTCAATCAAAGGAGTATTGGTTTTTTCTTTAGTAATATATCTGTGAACATTATCAACGATATCCTTGTCTGAAGAAGAGAGAAAGCGCTTTGTAGAATTTGCCATTGTATGTACTGTCGGAGAGATGAAGTACCAATTATAAACAAGGTTTATTTGAAGTGACATTTATGGCTATTGATGACACGATTGGAGTCCTAATCTTATAAGCTGAAAATTAATTCCTCAAAGGCTTAAGATATGGAAGGATAGATTGTGGGATTTAAATTTTGACCTAAGCTCTGGTCTGTTTTCCGATAATCCGGTGTTATTCTTTCATCTAAAATCTGACTTTTCTGGAATCATCAAGAAACTGACAGCTGTTGGATCCCCTTCTCCTGTATGAATACTATGTCTTTGTATATATATTCTCATTGTTGATTCTAATGATGTCCCTAATGGATGAAACTAATAACTCCAATCAAGTCTCTTCATTTTCCCTTCCTGGCTATACTACATATTTATGCTCATCACGTGTCAGCTTTCATGATATATATATATATATATATATATATATATATATATATATATATATATATATATATATATATATATATATATATATATATATATATATATATATATACACACACACACACACACACACACATATATATATATATATATATATATATATATATATATATATATATATATATATATATATATATATATATATATATAATAGATATATACATATTATATGTATATACACACACACACACACACACATATATATATATATATATATATATATATATATATAATTTAAGATTTAGAAACAACCCTATGAAGAAGACTGACGGAACGAGGCCTCTCCCCTCAAAGACCTTAATCAATCCTCTGTTTCAGGAATTCCCTAATCCACCCTGTCAAAGTAAATTGACCGAAATCGACAGATTTTCACACGATATATTCTGTGACTCACCCGCCACTTTCGTTTGGTTTTACTATAGCCATCCAAACGGAGTGAAACTGATAAAGCGTAGCTGCTTTATGACAGGTGTCCTTCCTTTTTGACTAATCTCAAAGGATTAACCAGAGGTTAGATCCTGGCTCTATCTCTCTCTCTCTCTCTCTCTCTCTCTCTCTCTCTCTCTCTCTCTCTCTCTCTCTCTCTCTCTCTTGCCGGGCATATATATTTCATAAGTTATGGTTTTCATTTTTATAATGATAATTAGAACCAACTATATTTTTTTCAAAATTGTAATCTTAGGTTATTTGCCATGTTCATTCTATCGTCTTAATAAGACTCTGGCAGAATGAAGTTTGAAATCTGATTAACCAGTACATCTTGAAGGTCACAAAGGCAAATTTATTAGGCAAAGATGAGTGAGCCATGTTTAATCCCCTGAATGGTAAACTTTACAGTCAATGGATGCAAAGAGTCTCTAAGGAAATTGCTATATGATATAGAATAGAAAGAACGAAGTTTAAATTGACTTTTCCTTTAAGATATCGTAATCGTATAAGATGAAAGACCATTGATTGAGGGATGTGAACCGAACACCACATGCACGGAGATATAGGTAGTGAAAGACAAGTATCTGACTGACAAGTGCAGAGCAATTATAAAGATTTAAAAGCTTTTGTCTTTAAAGGAACCCCTTTCAGGTTAATTATAAATAATGTTATAGCTTTGTTATCCGTGTTCAATACAGGCGTAGGAGAATATATATATATATATATATATATATATATATATATATATATATATATATATATATATATATATATATATATATATATATATATGTGTGTGTGTGTGTGTGTGTGTGTACATACATACATTATGTGTGTGTGCCGGCAAGAAGAGACATTAAGCAAGCTATTATTGTAGAGATGTTATTTAGCCGATCTTATGCCAAAAAGTACTGTTGTAAAGAAAGGGTAAAGGAAAGTTGGAGATTTGTCCTTGTATGAGTGTTAATCTCTTAATCAGCCTTTACTGTTGTTTTCAATGGTGTTCGACTTGTCTTTAAAGAGTGACTCCTTCAAGGAAAAATGAACTAAATGTTTCCGGTCGGACACGATACCTTCTTGGAAAGAGCTCTTCTCAGTCGCCACAATCAAATGGTTTGACTATGATAAGACCAATTACTAAAATAAATGAAGATGAAATTCAATTACGGGAATATGAATATTATTTCTATCCAAAATCAATTTATACCAATCTTTGCTTTATCAGATATCAAAAATTACCCTTTTTTACCAATAGATGTTCTCTCTTCGAATTACAATATGACTAATAATGATGATGATAAAAGTGCTGATTTATTTCATCATTATTTCTGTTACATCATCTGTTAATATCATTATCAAAATCTTTGGTATTACTTTAAAAGTTAATAACATTATTACTCTTAATGTATTAGATCTGCTTCTCACATTTAGGTGATAAACTTTCCTAAGTTTTTTTTAATTTTTTTCTTTTGTTTTGTTTCCATACCCGTCATAGACAATTATACCCAATTAAATGAAGGGAAAGTAAAAGTATAAAGTCTTTAAAGTTTAAATCATGATGGTAGTTATAATATCAATACCAATAACACAAATGAAATCTCAAAAGCTTACCTGTTTCACGGCAGTGTCTGTTGAAGTGCTTTAAATCCAGATCCTAGAGAAAGACTAGAGCTGTAGAAAGCGCTTGAAGACCTGATCTGATCACAACCATTGAGGCATTAACCCGTTTCCTTGGAAACGTTGACTTGAGACCAATTTAAGAATGATAATCTGTTCTCGGCCTGTCACAAACAATGGTCAGATTCCAATCTTCTTTTTCCCAAGTT